>NC_143044.1:41270000-41570000 GCF_057628025.1 Oncorhynchus mykiss
TGGGACCACGCAGCCGTCATACCGCTCAGGAAGGAGACGCGTTCTGTCTCCTAGAGATGAACGTACTTTGGTGCGAAAAGTGCAAATCAATCCCAGAACAGCAGCAAAGGACCTTGTGAAGATGCTGGAGGAAACGGGTACAAAAGTATCTATATCCACAGCAAAACGAGTCCTATATTGACATAATCTGAAAGGGCGCTCAGCAAGGAAGAAGCCACTGCTCCAAAACCTCCATAAAAAAGCCACACTACGGTTTGCAACTGCACATGGGGACAAAGATCGTGCTTTTTGGAGAAATGTCCTCTGGTCTGATAAAACAAAAATAGAACTGTTTGGCCATAAAGACCATCGTTATGTTTGGAGGAAAAAGGGGGAGGCTTGCAAGCCGAAGAACACCATCCCAACCGCAAAGCACGGGGGTGGCAGCATCATGTTGTGGTGGTGCTTTGCTGCAGGAGTGACTGGTGCACTTCACAAATAGATGGCATCATTAGGAGGGAAAATTATGTGGATGTTATGAAGCAACATCTCAAGACATCAGTCAGGAAGTTAAAGCTTGGTCGCAAATGGGTCTTCCAAATGAACAATGACCCCAAGCATACTTCCAAAGTTGTGGCAAAATGGCTTAATTTTAAGGACAACAAAGTCAAGGTATTGGAGTGGCCATCACAAAGCCCTGTGGTCTGGAATTGTGAAAAACTGAGTTTAAATGTATTTGGCTAAGGTGTAAGTAAACTTCCGACTTCAACTGTATCTATCTGCCACCACTACAGTTTCAAAACAAAAGGAGCATCAATGAGTCTTTCTAAAGACAGATGCATCTAAAAGAGATACATCTCATTTCACACATTGAAGGAGACAGCTGTGTAGCAGCGTTCACATCTCCACAACCCAGGACCTGGCCACTGTAATAACATTACAAAAGACTCCATCCATCGACAGCACAGCCAGGCTGAACGGAGGCGGTCCACAACCCGGAAACTCCACAATAAATATCACATTATACTAGCTGCTAGGAGACTTAATTAGTACAACAACAGATGGCTCAATTGCTGTTTGGGACGCACACGTTTTTGTCTCATTTGGGAAGAAATGCTCAGCGAATCAGAGAGGAGGATGCAGAACAAAAAAAACACCCTTGTGTAATACGTTTAAGCGGACGATATTATAAAGAAGACTAACTGAAGTCAAATTTCCTTTCGTGGAGTTCAGAAAAAGTCGGCATGTCTTCATTGATATCTGTTGTGACAGTCTTTTTGATGTTGAAAAGGAGAACGTAATAAGTCTTCTGAGCAAAACCAACATATTCAGCCGTTTGGGTAAAAATGATTCCTTTGGGACAACACTGTTGGGACTCAAGAGTTTAAAGGCACTTATCCAACCTTGTGCAGGCCAGGGGTTATGGCTTTCATGAACCTCCCAAAATAATTCCACTTCATAAATTGTTAAAACGAGTGGCAGTTGTACAGTTGACCCACTCTCCATTTCCACTCTTAAATAATATAGTCAAACTTAATGAACATTTAAGTGTCTTTTAACTCAGTCTTCTGACTAAAGTACAGTTGATGAGACACAGCTGGATATCTGAGCAGAGAGAAAACACTGACAATGTGGCTGACAAGACACTTAAACATGTACAATTAGGGTATAACTAACTGTTAGGGTATAACTCCTTGACTCAAGGAGATTCATTATTGTGCCGGTGTCTCTGTGCAATCGCCTACAGCAGAGAACTAAAAGGGTTAAGTAATGGCTCTATTTATTTTACATTTTTTGGGGCGAAGATCAGATTTAATATTCCAGATTGTGGCTTCCATCAATGCAATTGTCTGCATCATTTCCAATCCCCCCATGTATTGTTTTGTATACAGTACCAGTAAAAAGTTACACACCATGAAATAACACCTATGGAATCACGTAGTAACCAAAAGAAGTGTTCAACAAATCAAAATATATCTGGATTTGTTTAACACTTTTTTGGTTACTACATGATTCCATATGTGTTATTTATAGTTTTGATGTCTTCACTATTATTCTACAATGTAGAAAATAGTAAAAATAAAGATAAACCCTGGAATGAGTAGGTGAGTCCAAACTTTTGACTGGTACTGTAGATTAATGAGCCAGATGTGTTTAAGGTCCAGTAGCATATTTAAAATGATACACCTTCCTTGCTGATCTGTTTGAACAGATTGCACATTGGGATCAAAATGATTGTTCATTAATATCATCACCCCTTTTGAGTTTCTTGCCCATGGGAATAGTATATTTCCTGTAAACAATAGATATTATATTCCTTCTTTTTTAGCCAGGTAAAGACTGATCCTCTTTTCTTATTATCTGATAAGCCATTACAATTATAACTAGCTATACTTATTTCACCACTTACCAAAATGAGATACAAGGTTTGATTATACTTACCACAATATATGTTTGTAAACTTACCATTAAGAAGTATCATGATAAGTGAGTGTCCATATAGCTGTATCATAAGGGGGGGGGGGGGGCAATACAACTAGTCTGGGTAGCCATTTGATTAGCTGTTCAGGACTCTTATGGCTTGGGGGTAGAAGCTGTTTAGAAGCCTCTTGGACCTAGACTTTGCACTCCTTTACCGCTTGCTGTGCGGTAGCAGAGAGAACAGTCTATGTCTAGGGTGGCTGGAGTCTTTGACAATTTTTAGGGACTTCCTCTGACACCCTGGTATAGAGGTCCTGGATGGCAGGAAGCTTGGCCCCCGGTGATGTACTGGGCCATACGCACTACCCTCTGTAGTGCCTTGCAGTCGGAGGCCGAGCAGTCGCCATACCAGGCAGTGAAGCAACCAGTCAGGATGCTCTCGATGGTGCAGCTGTAGAACCTTTTGAGGATCTGAGGACCCATGCCAAATCTTTCCCAGTCTCCTGAGGGGGAATAGGTTTTGTCATGCCCACTTCACGACTGTCTTGGTGTGCTTGGACCATGTTAGTTTGTTGGTGATGTGGACACCAAGGAACTTAAAGCACTCAACCTGCTCCACTACAGCCCCGTTGATGAGAATGGGGGCGTGCTCAGTCCTCTGTAGCTGCAACTAAGTAAACTTCCAATTACCCTCCAATATCCCACCAGCTAAAACCTACCCTCATCCCAAGTTGCATTGTTGTCCCAGTGACTGGTCAACCATCCCTGTAAACATGGATCCTAGGGCCTTTAAGAGATAGGGTCCATCCTTTACGAAGAGCACATGGATTTGAGGGCCTTTAAGAGAGGGGCCGATCCTTTAAAAAAAAACACATGGCGACACCTACAGTAATGTCTCTTTTGCGAAACAGCGATCCCACTACTGCACTTAACCCTACAACGAGGAGGATGGCAGACATGTGTGTGTGATGGCTGACGAGAGGGAATGCCAGTGGCCAGCATAACTCAATAAGAGCAGAGCACTGGGTTGAGATGATGACTGTCACAAGATGAAGGACACAAGTTTGCACTCCTCCAAATAGATTAAATTAGGGCACTTTGTGTGGACGACCATCTCGGCTGAATCCCAAATGACACCTTATTCCCTACATAATGCACTACTTTTGACCAGAGCCCTATAAATCCCAGTCAAAAGTAGTGTTCTAAATAGGGAATAGGGTGCCAATGGTGCCATTTGGGACATCTTATCAGTACAGATCAAATGATGTAACGCACAATGCCAAGGGATTCCCCGCAGGCCCTATTGGCTGACAAATTCTATTAGATGATTAATGTCTGTCAAGTTTTACCACAAAGAGAGAGTGAAGTAGTAAAAAACAACAGCTTTCCTTTGAAGTAAATTTGAGTTTGGCTCCTTTGATCAAAGGGTATTCACTCAGCTAATGTCATTTGAACTTTTCTTGATATATAATAACATCAATTAATGATGAGGGGAAACAAAGGGGGTAAACAGCACAGTTGTGAGGTTTACTTTCTTCTTTCTTGTCTTTTACTAAACATTTGGAGTGCTGCGGCCGCCTACTGCAATTATGCCTGTGGAGATCAGGACTATGAGCCAGCGTCCTAGTCCCAGAAAGAGACATGAGGACTATGAGCCAGCGTCCTAGTCCCAGAAAGAGACATGAGGACTATGAGCCAGCGTCCTAGTCCCAGAAAGAGACATAAGGACTATGAGCCAGCGTCCTAGTCCCAGAAAGAGACATAAGGACTATGAGCCAGCGTCCTAGTCCCAGAAAGAGACATAAGGACTATGAGCCAGCGTCCTAGTCCCAGAAAGAGACATGAGGACTATGAGCCAGCGTCCTAGTCCCAGAAAGAGACATGAGGACTATGAGCCAGCGTCCTAGTCCCAGAAAGAGACATGAGGACTATGAGCCAGCGTCCTAGTCCCAGAAAGAGACATGAGGACTATGAGCCAGCGTCCTAGTCCCAGAAAGAGACATGAGGACTATGAGCCAGCGTCCTAGTCCCAGAAAGAGACATGAGGACTATGAGCCAGCGTCCTAGTCCCAGAAAGAGACATGAGGACTATGAGCCAGCGTCCTAGTCCCAGAAAGAGACATGAGGACTATGAGCCAGCGTCCTAGTCCCAGAAAGAGACATGAGGACTATGAGCCAGCGCCCTAGTCCCAGAAAGAGACATGAGGACTATGAGCCAGCGTCCTAGTCCCAGAAAGAGACATGAGGACTATGAGCCAGCGTCCTAGTCCCAGAAAGAGACATGAGGACTATGAGCCAGCGTCCTAGTCCCAGAAAGAGACATGAGGACTATGAGCCAGCGTCCTAGTCCCAGAAAGAGACATGAGGACTATGAGCCAGCGCCCTAGTCCCAGAAAGAGACATGAGGACTATGAGCCAGCGTCCTAGTCCCAGAAAGAGACATGAGGACTATGAGCCAGCGTCCTAGTCCCAGAAAGAGACATGAGGACTATGAGCCAGCGTCCTAGTCCCAGAAAGAGACATGAGGACTATGAGCCAGCGTCCTAGTCCCAGAACAGAGAGAAGAGACTGTAAACACACAGTAGGTTAGTAATTGTTCCTCACCAGCTGAGGAGTCCAGCGGTGACGGCGGACCAGGTGACACAGCAGGAGTTGGGGCTCTTGCTCTCCTCCTCCTCGTCGTCTTTCCGACAGCAGCACAGGCAGCTCAGGTAAATGGCCAGGCAGAGCAGGTTCAGGCCCAGCCCTGCAGCCACCATACAGGCCAGGAAGATTAATGACTACAGGGAGAGATGGAGAGAGAGAGCGATGGAGAGAGGGGGATATGGAGAGAGGGGGATATGGAGAGAGGGGGATATGGAGAGAGAGTATCAGGTGTATCCATCCTAGAGGGGGAGCTCAATCATTTCCAGACCCAGGGACACATACTAGCCTGTGGTGACCTAAATGCCAGAACTGGACAGGAACCCAACATTCTCAGCACAAAGGGGGACAAACGCCTACCTGGAGGTGACAACATTCCCTCCCAAATATGCCCCCCTACACACAACTATGACAAACTACGACAGAACTGTTCCTGCAGTTCTGTCGCACACTGGGTCTGTACAGTGCTTTGTGCAAGGTTGGGGATTAACGGATTACATGTAATTACAGTTACCAATAATACATCGGTAACTGTAATCTGTTACGTTACCAGCAAAAATATTGTAATCATATTACAGATACTTTTGAAAAACTACTTCGTGGATTACTTTTAAATTCAGGACATATACAAATATGTATTAAATAATCATATATATATATATATATATATATATATATATATATACACACATACACATACACACATACATACATACACACACATATATATTTATATATATATCACACACACACACACATATATATACAGTGCCTTGCGAAAGTATTCGGCCCCCTTGAACTTTGAGACCTTTTGCCACATTTCAGGTTTCAAACATAAAGATATAAAACTGTATTTTTTTGTGAAGAATCAACAACAAGTGGGACACAATCATGAAGTGGAATGACATTTATTGGATATTTCAAACTTTTTTAACAAACTTTTTTAACAAATCAAAATCTGAAAAATTGGGCGTGCAAAATTACTCAGCCCCCTTAAGTTAATACTTTGTAGCGCCACCTTTTGCTGCGATTACAGCTGTAAGTCGCTTGGGGTATGTCTCTATCAGTTTTGCACATCGAGAGACTGACTTTTTTTCCCATTCCTCCTTGCAAAACAGCTCGAGCTCAGTGAGTTTGGATGGAGAGCATTTGTGAACAGCAGTTTTCAGTTCTTTCCACAGATTCTCGATTGGATTCAGGTCTGGACTTTGACTTGGCCATTCTAACACCTGGATATGTTTATTTTTTAACCATTCCATTGTAGATTTTGCTTTATGTTTTGGATCATTGTCTTGTTGGAAGACAAATATCCGTCCCAGTCTCAGGTCTTTTGCAGACTCCATCAGGTTTTCTTCCAGAATGGTCCTGTATTTGGCTCCACCCATCTTCCCATCAATTTTAACCATCTTCCCTGTCCCTGCTGAAGAAAAGCAGGCCCAAACCATGATGCTGCCACCACCATGTTTGACAGTGGGGATGGTGTGTTCAGATGTGTTGCTTTTACGCCAAACATAACGTTTTGCATTGTTGCCAAAAAGTTCAATTTTGGTTTCATCTGACCAGAGCACCTTCTTCCACATGTTTGGTGTGTCTCCCAGGTGGCTTGTGGCAAACTTTAAACAACACTTTTTATGGATATCTTTAAGAAATGGCTTTCTTCTTGCCACTCTTCCATAAAGGCCAGATTTGTGCAATATACGACTGATTGTTGTCCTATGGACAGAGTCTCCCACCTCAGCTGTAGATCTCTGCAGTTCATCCAGAGTGATCATGGGCCTCTTGGCTGCATCTCTGATCAGTCTTCTCCTTGTATGAGCTGAAAGTTTAGAGGGACGGTCAGGTCTTGGTAGATTTGCAGTGGTCTGATACTCCTTCCATTTCAATATTATCGCTTGCACAGTGCTCCTTGGGATGTTTAAAGCTTGGGAAATCTTTTTGTATCCAAATCCGGCTTTAAACTTCTTCACAACAGTATCTCGGACCTGCCTGGTGTGTTCCTTGTTCTTCATGATGCTCTCTGCACTTTTGACGGACCTCTGAGACTATCACAGTGCAGGTACATTTATACGGAGACTTGATTACACACAGGTGGATTGTATTTATCATCATTAGTCATTTAGGTCAACATTGGATCATTCAGAGATCCTCACTGAACTTCTGGAGAGAGTTTGCTGCACTGAAAGTAAAGGGGCTGAATAATTTTGCACACCCAATTTTTCAGTTTTTTTGTTAAAAAAGTTTGTTAAAAAAGTTTGAAATATCCAATAAATGTCGTTCCACTTCATGATTGTGTCCCACTTGTTGTTGATTCTTCACAAAAAAATACAGTTTTATATATTTATGTTTGAAGCCTGAAATGTGGCAAAAGGTCGCAAAGTTCAAGGGGGCCGAATACTTTCGCAAGGCACTGTATATATATATATATCCATTGATTATTGAAGATTATAAACTTGTTGGTTCGAGCCCTGAATGCTGATTGGCTGACAGCCATGGTAAATCAGACCGTATACCATGGGTATGACAAAACATTTATTTTTACTGCTCTAATTATGTTGGTAGCCAGCAATAAGGAACATCTGGGAATAGTGACATATGGCCAATATACCATAGCTAAGGGCTGTACGCAGGCACCCCTCATTGTGTTATGCATAATTACAGCCCTTAGCTGTGGTATATTGGCCATATACTACACCGCCTCATACACTATTACTTAAATATAACTTATAAATGCCTCATGAGCTTAGTTCAACTGCCACACTCCAAGAGAACCCAAAATATAAGCCACTTTTCAGTAGTGCTCAAAGCATGCCATTCCATGAGCGCTGCATTTCTTTTCAACTCATATTAATGGGCCAAATCAGTCATCCATGACAACAAAATCATAAACAGAGTAGGGCTGGCTAATAAATCCTTAGTTTTGGGTTATGCTCGGGTAAAACAATTTGCCTAATCTATACTTCCATATTTCCAAGTCCTATTCTTTTAGATCAAGGGGTATAACATTTATTGGAATGACTGGAATTCTGATAGACTTTGGTTTTTAATGTAAAGATATAATTTAATCATATTATATGTAGTAGAAAGTGATCGGTTAGAAGAAGCTTACTTAACCAACCCATAAAGTAAAATGTAACATCCATATATGGCCAGCTATGTAAACTTTAACATTGATTTATCCTGTAATGGATGTCATTCAATTGGTAACAGACATTTTTCTTTTCATCTAATGCCTCTTAAATTAAGGGGAAAGTCATCTACAAATCACTGAATCTAAATCAGATTAAGTTACTGAGTTTGGGTAATCCAAAAATTACATTACTGATAAAAAAATTTGGACATGTTACTAGTAACGGATTACATATAGAAAGTAACCTACCCAACCCTGGCTTTGAGGGACTCTTACGGTAGGTACACCGACAGCTCATCCCTTGGCAGTAGTGCTGTAGATGACTTTATCACTGACCTCAACCCAGAGTCTCTCAGAGCGTTCACAGTCAGCCCACTGACACCTCTATCAGATCACAGCAAAATAACATCACTAAGAAAAAAATAAAACAGCTCAATGTGATTAAAGAATCCATAGAATCAAATCACTTCTGTGAAACAAACATGAAGAGCTACCTATCCAAAATGGAGATGGATAAACCACTTTTGAAATATGTTCGGCTCTATAACAAAGAGCACCAGCAAAAACATCTACATGATCAACTACAAATGTTAGAGTCGCTATTAAAGTTTACCAGAACCCACTGGATTCTCCAATTACACTGAAAATATAAACCCTCCAACCTAAATGGTATTGTATCCTAAATGAAATGATGAAACATACAGACCACACACTCCAATTTGATATACTTAAAGGTCATCCTCAGCTCTGGCATCCTCCCCATATTTGGAAAGAAGGACTGATCACCCAAATACACAAACGTGGAGACAATAACCCCAATAATTAGTGGAATCTGCGTTAAGAGCAATCTCTGAAAAACCCACTACAGCACAATCAAAATAAATACAATTTGATTTGTCATCGAATGCAGTGAAATGCTTACTTACAAGCCCTTAACCAACAGTGCAGTTAAGAAAAATATGTTTACATTTTTTTTTAAATAGCTAAGTAAAAAAATAATATGTACAAATGATTAAACCGCAGCAGTAAAATAACAATAGCGAGGCTATATACAGGGGGTACCCGTACAGAGTGAATGTCGAGGTAATTGAGGTAGTATGTACATATAGGTAGATAATGCATAGAAATAAAACAGAGAGGAGCAGCAGGGTAAAAGAGGGTGGGTGGGGGCAATGCAAATAGTCTGGGTAGCCATTTGATTAGCTGCTGAGGAGTCTATAGCTTGGGGTAGAAGCTGTTAGGAAGCCTTTTGGATCTAGACTTGGCACTCCGGTACCGCTTGCCGTGCGGTAGAAGAGAGAACAGTCTATGACTAGTGTGGCTGGAGTCTTTGACAATTTTTAGGGCCTTCCTCTGACACCGCCTGATATAGAGGTCCTGGATGGCAGGAAGCTGGGCCCCTGTGATGTACTGGGCAGTACTCACTACCCTCTGTACTGCCTTGCGGTCGGAGGCTGAGCAGTGCCAAATCTTTTCAGTCTCTTAGGGGGAATAGGCTTTGTCGTTCCCTCTTCACAACTGTCACAACTGGTGTGTTTGGACCATGATAGTTTGTTGTTGATGTGGACACCAAGGAACTTGAAGCTCTCAACCTGCTCGACTACAGCCCCGTTGATGAGAATGGGGGTGTGCTTGGTCCTCCTTTTCCTGTAGTCCACAATCATCTGCTTGGTCTTGATCACGATGAGGGAAAAGTTGTTGTCCTGTCACCACACGGCCAGGTCTCTGACCTCCTCCCTATAGGCGGTCTCATCGTTGTCGGTTTAGACTCAGGGTCCTTAGCTTAGTGATGAGCTTTGAGGGCACTATGGTGTGAAACGCTGAGGTGTAGTCAATGAATAGCATTCTCACATAGATGTTCCTTTTGTCCAGGTGGGAAAGGGCAGTGCAGAGTGCAATAGAGATTGCATCATCTGTGGATCCATTGGGGCAGTATGCATATTGAGTGGGTCTGGGGTTTCTGGGATAATGGTGTTGATGTGGGCCATGATCAGGCTTTCGAAGCACTTCATGACTACAGAAGTAAGTGCTATGGGTAGCTTTGTTTTACCCCCAAGCCATAAGACTCCTGAACAGGTAATCAAAAGGCTACTCTGACTATTTGCATTGTGTGCCCCCCAAACACCTCTTTTTATGCTGCTGCTACTCTCTGTTTATCATATATGCATAGTCACTTTAACAATACATTCATGTACATACTTCCTCAATTGGGCCGACCAACAAGTGCTCCCGCACATTGGCTAACCGGGCAATCTGCAATGTGTCCCACCACCCACCAACCACTCTTTTTACACTTCTGCTACTCTCTGTTCATCATACATGCATAGTCACTTTAACCATATCTACATGTACATACTACCTCAATCAGCCTGACTAACCAGTGTCTGTATGTAGCCTCGCTACTTTTATAGCCTCGCTACTGTATATAGCCGGTCTTTTTGTGTTGTTTTATTTCTTTACCTACCTATTGTTCACCTAATACCTTTTTTGCACTATTGGTTAGGGCCTGTAAGTAAGCATTTCACTGTAAGGTCTACCTACACCTGTTGTATTCAGCGCACGTGACAAATACACTTGGAATTAATCATTTAGGCAGGTTACCTTAGTGTTCTTGGGCACAAGGACTATGGTGGTCTGCTTGAAACATGTTAGTATTTTAGGCTCAGTCAGGGACAGGTTGAAAATGTCAGTGAAGACACTTGCCAGTTGGTCAGCGCATTCCTGGTAATCCATCTGGCCCTGCGGCCTTGTGAATGTTGACCTGTTTAAAGGTCTTACTCACATCGGCTACGGAGAGTGTGATCACACAGTCGTCCGGAACAGTTGATGCTCTCACGCATGTTTCAGTGTTACTTTCCTCAAAGCAAGCATATAAGTAATTTAGCATTTTAGCTCATCTGGTAGGCTCGTGTCACTGGGCAGCTCGCGGCTGTTCTTCCCTTTGTAGTCTGTAATAGTTTTCAACCCTGCCACATTCGAGCGTCGGGGCCGGTGTAGTACGATTTAATCTTAGTCCTGTATTGACGATTTGCCTGCTTGATGGTTCGTCGGAGCGCATAGCTGGATTTCTTATAAGCTTTCGGTTCAGAGTCCCATTCCTTGAAAGCGGCAGCTCTAACCTTTAGCTCAGTGCGGATGTTGCCTGCAATACATGGCTTCTGGTTGGGGTATGTACGAACGGTCACTGTGGGGACGATGTCATCAATGCACTTATTGATGAAGCCAGTGAGTGATGTGGTGTACTCCTCAATGCCATCGGAAGAATCCCGGAACATATTCCAGTCTGTGCTAGCAAAACAGTCCTGTAGTTTAGCATCTGCTACATCTGACCACTTTTTTATTGACCGAGTCACTGGTGCTTCCTGCTTTAGGTTTTACTTGTAAGCAGGAATCAGGAGGATAGAATTATGGTCAGATTTGCCAAATGGAGGGTGAGGGAGAGCTTTGTACGCATCTCTGTGTGTGGAGTAATGGGTGAATTCTTTTCCTCTGGTTGCAAATTTAACATGCTGGTAGAAATGAGGTAAAACAGATTTAAGTTTTCCTGCATTAAAGACCCCAGCAACTAGGAGCGCCACCTCTGGATGAGTGTTTTCCTGTTTGCTTATGGCCATATATACAGCTCATTTAGTGCGGTCTTAGTGCCAGCATCGGTTAGTGGTGGTAAATAGACAGCTATGAATAATATAGATGAAAACTCTCGTCTTACCAGAGGCAGCTGATCTATCCTGCCAAAAAAGCATAAAACCCGCCAGCTGTATGTTATTCATGTCATCGTTCAGCCACGACTCGGTGAAACATAAGATATTACAGTTCTTAATGTCTCGTTGGTAGGATATACGTGCTCAGAGTTTGTCTATTTGATTATCCAATGATTGTACGTTGGCTAATAGGATCGATAGTAAAGGCAGATTACCAACTCGCTGTCGGATCCTTACGTCCCCGATATCTCCGTCTCTTTCTCCTGTGAATGATGGGGATGAGGGCCTTGTCTGGTGTCTGGAGTAAATCTTTTGCGTCCAACTCGTTAAATAATATGTTTAAATCCAGGACGGGGTGAGTAATCGCTGTCCTGGTATCTAGAAGCTCTTTTCGGTCATAAGAGACGGTGGCAGAAACATTATGTACAAAATGAGTAACAAATAACGCAAAAAAACATACACAATAGCACAATCTGTTAGAGGACCGTTAAACGGAAGCCATCTCTTCCGGCACCATTATTAACAGCAGACTTCAACATTTCCTCAGTGAAAACAATGTCCTGAGCTAATGTCTAATTGGCTTCCTACCAAAACACCATATGACAGACCACATATTACATTATTAAAATCCATGTCTACAAACAACAAGTGTGCAGTTAAAAAAATTTGTAATAAACACAGATTTCTTTCCTCAGGGCCGTGGGGTAAGACAGGGATGCAGCTTGAGCCTCATCCTCTTCAACATGTATATGAATGAATTGTCGAGGGCAATAGAAGTCTGCAACACCCGGCCTCACCCTACTGGACTTGGAAATCAAATGTCTACTGTTTGCTGGTGATCTGGTGCTTCTGACCCCAACCTACAGCAGCACCTAGATCTTCTGCACAGATTCTGTCAGACCTGGGCCCTGACTTTCAATCTCAGTAAGACAAAAAAAATGGTGTTCCAAAAAAGGTCCAGTTCCCAGGACCACGAATACAAATTTTATCTAGACACTGTTGCCCTAGAGCACACAAATAATAATACCTACCTCGGCCTAAACATTAACACCACAGGTAACTTCCACAAGGCTGTGAACGATCTAAGAGACAAGGCAAGAAGGGGCTTCTATGCTATTGAACGGAACATAAAAGTCGACATCCCAATTAGGACCTGGCAAAAAAACGCTTCAATCAGTTACAACCATAGAGGGCTATGTATGGGTTCTGTGAGTGCTGGGGTCCAATCACCAACCAATAATTTACAAAATGGGTTAGGGTTTCTGCATGCAGAATTCTGCAAAATTACACGGTGTATAACAAAAACCCCAAAAGAATGCATGCAGAGCAGAATTAAGACTATACTTGTGATCAAATTCCAGAAAAGAGCTGTTAAATTCTACAACCACCTAAAAGGAAGCAATGCCCACACATTCCACCACAAAGCCCTCACCTACAGAGAAATGAACCTCGAAAAAAAGAGTCCCCTCAGCAAGCTGGTTCTGGGGCTCTGTTCACAAACACAATCAGACCCCACATAGCCCCAGGACAGCAACACAAACAGACCCCACATAGCCCCAGGACAGCAACACAATTACACCCCACATAGCCCCAGGACAGCAACACAATTAGACCCCACATAGCCCCAGGACAGCAACACAAACAGACCCCACATAGCCCCAGGACAGCAACACAAACAGACCCCACATAGCCCCAGGACAGCAACACAAACAGACCCCACATAGCCACAGGACAGCAACACAAACAGACCCCACATAGCCCCAGGACAGCAACACAAACAGACCCCACATAGCCCCAGGACAGCAACACAAACAGACCCCACATAGCCCCAGGACAGCAACACAAACAGACCCCACATAGCCCCAGGACAGCAACACAATTAGACCCCACATAGCCCCAGGACAGCAACACAAACAGACCCCACATAGCCCCAGGACAGCAACACAAACAGACCCCACAAAGCCCCAGGACAGCAACACAAACAGACCCCACATAGCCCCAGGACAGCAACACAATTAGACCCCACATAGCCCCAGGACAGCAACACAAACAGACCCCACATAGCCCCAGGACAGCAACACAAACAGACCCCACATAGCCCCAGGACAGCAACACAAAGACCCCACATAGCCCCAGGACAGCAACACAATTAGACCCCACATAGCCCCAGGACAGCAACACAAACAGACCCCACATAGCCCCAGGACAGCAACACAAACAGACCCCACATAGCCCCAGGACAGCAACACAATTAGACCCCACATAGCCCCAGGACAGCAACACAATTAGACCCAACCAAATTATGAGGAAGCAAAAAGATTACTATTTGACACACTGGAAAGTATCAACCAAAAAAACGGCGCAAATTGGAATGTACCTCTGACCCTAAACAGAGACTACAGTGGCAGAATACCTGAACACTGTGACTACCCAAAATGAAGAAACTCCTTGACAATGTACAGACTATTGAGCGAGGCTACCATAGGCAGACCTGGCTCTCAAGAGAAGACAGGTTAGTGTCCACTGCCCACAAAATGAGGTGGACTTCTTAACCAACTGACAAATGTATGACCATATTAGAGACACATATTTCCCACAGAATTTGAAAACAAATCAAACATTGATAAACTCCCATATCTGCAAAATGCCACAAGGTGCAATCACAGCATCAAGATTTGTGGCCCGCCGCCATGAGAAAATGTCAACCAGCGGAGCACAAACAGCATTGTAAATACCACCTATATTTATCTGTTTATATATCTTCATCTACTATTCATATTACAACCAGAGCTGCTAATAACACTTCAAACATCTAGATCTTTTCAACGTTTTTGAGTGCAATATTTACAGTTAAATTCAAATAGTTTTTGTTGATGTTTTGTGTCTTCTCAATTTTGTTTATTTCACTTGCTTTGGCAATGTAAACACGTTTCCCACGCCAACAAAGCCCAATTAAATTGAATCGAGAGAGAGAGCGGGAGCGAGGGAGATGGAGAGAGACATTTTATATTTAATCTCTTTAGCATTTGTTCGGTTTGCATACTGATACATACGCACATTAACCACACAATAAGATTCTCAGATCCTCTGAGGATCCAGATAAAGATTGAAGCTTTGATGACGACAGTCAGAGTGGGAGGAAAGTAGAGTACCCTGCATAGGATCCTTTTTCTCCTTCAGTTCCATTTAGGCCTCATACTCCTTATTTCTCTCTCCCCCCTCTCCCTCCCTCCCTCCCTCACTCAATCCCTCCCTTCTTCAGAGAGAGGTGAAGGGGCAAGAACGCAGACAGAAACGCCAGACAGAAAGCCCAGACAGAAAGCCCAGACAGAAAGCCCAGACAGAAAGCCCAGACAGAAACACCAGACAGAAAGCCCAGACAGAAACACCAGACAGAAAGCCCAGACAGAAACACCAGACAGAAAGCCCAGACAGAAACACCAGACAGAAAGCCCAGACAGAAACACCAGACAGAAAGCCCAGACAGAAAGCCCAGACAGAAAGCCCAGACAGAAAGTGGGATTTGTTACATATTATTATCCTTGTCTGTCTGTTTACATACTGTGGTGATGTCACCTGTTCTGTAATACCATTGAGGGCATTACAGTTATAGCTGTTCCCCCCCTAATCCTCCACCCCCACCTCCATCTGTTGAGGAGTGAGGGAGGGATGCTTGATGCCTCATTTCCCATTTCACGGCTACATGCCTCTCCTACAGAGAGGGCAAGATAGGGGGAGACGGGGCTCATCTGGTGAAATCAATATTCAGCTATAAAACACAAGCTGTCCCCAATTCCCCATGTAGTATGCTATTTTAGACAAGGGCCCTGTAGTGCCCTATATGGTGCATTTGTGATGCAGCCATACAGGAAGTGTCCAGATGGGGTCAGGTTAATCCAAACACAACAGGATGGAGGGTTAGGAACCCCATCACCACCATCGCCCCTCTTCTTACCCCTGTGTCCTACCACCCACCCATCCCCGTACAACATGTTTGATGAAATGGTATGTAGAGAGAAACAGTATGTTACCTGTAGTAGGGGTTTATTGGTGTGTGTGTGTGTGTGTGTACAGAGGTGTATTCAGACAGGCAGACAGAGATGACCCTGAGTGATATAGAGGGGGAGGGGTAACTATTCTGGTGTGAGAAGTGCTCAAATGGGGAGGGCGGGAGGGGGTGGGATTGTACAGTGTAATTTAGGTGAGGACATTTAATGAGATGGGGGGGTACAGGGGGGGGGGGGGTACAGGGGGGCTGTGAGTGAGTTGATGGGGGAGGGGTGGGAGACAAATACATAATTGCCAGGACTGAGCCCATTTGGCTGGGAGATGGGAGCCGAGAAAGGGGAAACAAGCCCCCCTACCCCCAGCCCCCCTTCCATCGCCATGGCTACGGACAGGTTTGTTGGTTGCCTGCCTAGGCAGGACTGAGGACGAGTGAAAAGGGAATTATCACTCCCAGCCTTATTTGAATTAAGCAGCATGAGACAGGCAGCCCTGCTGAAAGGGAACACACTGCATCTTGGGGAGAGACGGGGAAGGAAGGCCTATGTGGTGGAGGAGAGAAAAGAGAGAGAGAAAATGGAACACAGTGAGGAGAGGGCTAAGAGGCATTCAGTTAATAAACTAACATTATGGAGAGCTGGATAGTTGATTCAGTGTCTGCATTCTCCACTCTTTCTCACTCTCCCTTTCTGCTCACTTTTCTCTCATGTAAAAGAGTGAATAATGGATCACCCGAGTCGGTGAGCTGGGACACACACAGACACACACACACAGACACACACACACAGACACACACACACAGGGAGAGAGAAGAAACCATCACAAACCACCACAGAGGCATCAGAGTAAAACATCATTTTAAAGTGAATAGCTTGATAATTCTCCCTGAAAACACAATGCCAGAAACACACACCACTATTCATACAAGGATACAATTTCAGACTAATAAAATAATTTCACTCCAATGTGCTACGTTTCATCCATCATCAGTAACTTGTTTTACTATAGAAATAAAAAGGTCAGCGTCAATAGGTTTCCTTTACACAGCAACGCCCTCCAGAGAGAGAGAGAGAGAGAGAAGAGGGGGCAGGAGAGGGAGGGAGGAAGAGAGGGGGGGGGGGGGGGGCAGGAGTGAGGTGTGATGAGGATATGGGAGAACAAAAAAGGTGCTGCAGCCACAGCAATGGCGAGCGTAACTAACAGCCCAGTTTCTCAGGACTGTGTCGTTGTGTAGACCCACAATATGGATAACACAGTCCAGTCTCCTTTCATTCATTCCTGTCGGGTTAACTGACTTCATGTCTAGAGCAATGTTAAGGCGGCAGCATGCTTCCATGAATAGCCTCCACCATTTATAGGCTGAGGCTGGACGGGAACAGCCGGCACTGAGCTCTCATACACACTGCCCCAAGGGAGCATGGGACTGTTTGGGCAAAAGAGGCAACTAATAACCCTGTGACAAATTCTCCCAAGAGGCAACGGGAGAGTGGTTTACATTACAATCCTGCTCACAGTACACAGCCTTTAGAGGTAGACTGATGATGAATGTGAGAACACAGGCATAGATATGTGACATCAAGCATTATGTTGGGTGGCAGGTAGCCTAGTTGTTAGAGCGTAGGTCCAGTAACAGCCAGTTCTAACAGCCTAGAGCCAGTTCTAACAGCCCAGCCAAGGTCCAGTAACAGCCAGTTCTAACAGCCTAGGTCCAGTCACCGCCAGTTCTAACAGCCTAGAGCCAGTTCTAACAGCCCAGCCTAGGTCCAGTAACAGCCAGTTCTAACAGCCTAGGTCCAGTCACCGCCAGTTCTAACAGCCTAGAGCCAGTTCTAACAGCCTAGCCTAGGTCCAGTAACAGCCAGTTCTAACAGCCCAGCCTAGGTCCAGTAACAGCCAGTTCTAACAGCCTAGGTCCAGTCACAGCCAGTTCTAACAGCCTAGCCTAGGTCCAGTAACAGCCAGTTCTAAAAACCTAGAGCCAGTTCTAACAGCCTAGCCTCTAGGTCCAGTCACAGCCACTTCTAACAGCCTAGCCTGGGTCCAGTAACAGCCAGTGACTAAGGTCCAGTCACAGCCAGTTCTAACAGCCTAGGTCAAGTCACAGCCAGTGACTAAGGTCCAGTCACAGCCAGTTCTAACAGCCTAGGTCAAGTCACAGCCAGTTCTAACAGCCTAGGTCCAGTCACATCCAGTTCTAACAGCCTAGGTCCAGTCACAGCCAGTTCTAACAGCCTCTAGGTCCAGTCACAGCCAGTTCTAACAGCCTAGGTCCAGTCACATCCAGTTCTAACAGCCTAGGTCCAGTCACAGCCAGTTCTAACAGCCTCTAGGTTCAGTCACAGCCAGTTCTAACAGCCTCTAGGTCCAGTCACAGCCAGTTCTAACAGCCTCTAGGTCCAGTCACAGCCAGTTCTAACAGCCTCTAGGTCCAGTCACAGCCAGTTCTAACAGCCTCTAGGTCCAGTCACAGCCAGTTCTAACAGCCTCTAGGTCCAGTCACAGCCAGTTCTAACAGCCTCTAGGTCCAGTCACAGCCAGTTCTAACAGCCTCTAGGTCCAGTCACAGACAGGGTACTTCATTCAGGCATTTTGCAGACAGTGTACAGAAGTACCTCACTGGTGTTCATTTCAAACATTAAAAATCTCTGATAAAGCGAGAACTTCTCTCATAAAATAGACAGATGAATAGATGCATTTAACATTCTATCATCACTGCTGCACATAGAAGAGAGAAACATGTCCTTCTGTTTGGGTACATTATCTAAGCAGTATTACATCATGCTGTGTTCCAGGTTGGAGAGGAGCTTGGAGATATGATGTGAGAGCCAAGCCCCGTGGCTGTCTGTCTTCCTCCTAGGCACCAACAGCAGTGCTGTGATGTGTGTGCACATGCGTTGTGTATGCTGTGCTGTTGCAGGTGGTGAACATCTGTGTGTAGGTGGATAGAGGCCAGTCTCCAGGCACTGTGCGCTCTACATTGGACAGTGGCATCCACTGATGAGGGCATAGGCGCAGTGAAATGTGTTGTTTTACAGGGTCAGCCATAGTAGTATGATAGGTGCAGTGAAGTGTGTTGTTTTACAGGGTCAGCCATAGTAGTATGATAGGTGCAGTGTAATGTGTTGTTTTACAGGGTCAGCCATAGTAGTATGATAGGTGCAGTGAAGTGTGTTGTTTTACAGGGTCAGCCATAGTAGTATGATAGGTGCAGTGAATTGTGTTGTTTTACAGGGTCAGCCATAGTAGTATGATAGGTGCAGTGAAGTGTGTTGTTTTACAGGGTCAGTCATAGTAGTATGATAGGTGCAGTGAATTGTGTTGTTTTACAGGGTCAGCCATAGTAGTATGATAGGTGCAGTGAATTGTGTTGTTTTACAGGGTCAGCCATAGTAGTATGATAGGTGCAGTGAATTGTGTTGTTTTACAGGGTCAGCCATAGTAGTATGATAGGTGCAGTGTAATGTGTTGTTTTACAGGGTCAGCCATAGTAGTATGATAGGTGCAGTGAATTGTGTTGTTTTACAGGGTCAGCCATAGTAGTATGATAGGTGCAGTGTAATGTGTTGTTTTACAGGGTCAGCCATAGTAGTATGATAGGTGCAGTGAATTGTGTTGTTTTACAGGGTCAGCCATAGTAGTATGATAGGTGCAGTGTAATGTGTTGTTTTACAGGGTCAGCCATAGTAGTATGATAGGTGTTGTTTTACAGGGTCAGTCATAGTAGTATGATAGGTGTTGTTTTACAGGGTCAGCCATAGTAGTATGATAGGTGCAGTGAAATGTGTTGTTTTACAGGGTCAGCCATAGTAGTATGATAGGTGCAGTGAAATGTGTTGTTCTACAGGGTGAGCCATAGTAGTATGATAGGTGTTGTTTTACAGGGTCAGCCATAGTAGTATGATAGGTGCAGTGAAATGTGTTGTTTTACAGGGTCAGCCATAGTAGTATGATAGGTGTTGTTTTACAGGGTCAGTCATAGTAGTATGATAGGTGTTGTTTTACAGGGTCAGCCATAGTAGTATGATAGGTGTTGTTTTACAGGGTCAGCCATAGTAGTATGATAGGTGTTGTTTTACAGGGTCAGCCATAGTAGTATGATAGGTGCAGTGAATTGTGTTGTTTTACAGGGTCAGCCATAGTAGTATGATAGGTGCAGTGAATTGTGTTGTTTTACAGGGTCAGCCATAGTAGTATGATAGGTGCAGTGAATTGTGTTGTTTTACAGGGTCAGCCATAGTAGTATGATAGGTGCAGTGAATTGTGTTGTTTTACGGGGTCAGCCATAGTAGTATGATAGGTGCAGTGTAATGTGTTGTTTTACAGGGTCAGCCATAGTAGTATGATAGGTGTTGTTTTACAGGGTCAGTCATAGTAGTATGATAGGTGTTGTTTTACAGGGTCAGCCATAGTAGTATGATAGGTGCAGTGAAATGTGTTGTTTTACAGGGTCAGCCATAGTAGTATGATAGGTGCAGTGAAATGTGTTGTTCTACAGGGTGAGCCATAGTAGTATGATAGGTGTTGTTTTACAGGGTCAGCCATAGTAGTATGATAGGTGCAGTGAAATGTGTTGTTTTACAGGGTCAGCCATAGTAGTATGATAGGTGTTGTTTTACAGGGTCAGTCATAGTAGTATGATAGGTGTTGTTTTACAGGGTCAGCCATAGTAGTATGATAGGTGTTGTTTTACAGGGTCAGCCATAGTAGTATGATAGGTGTTGTTTTACAGGGTCAGTCAGTAGTATGATAGGTGTTGTTTTACAGGGTCAGTCATAGTAGTATGATAGGTGCAGTGAATTGTGTTGTTTTACAGGGTCAGACATAGTAGTATGATAGGTGTTGTTTTACAGGGTCAGCCATAGTAGTATGATAGGTGTTGTTTTACAGGGTCAGTCATAGTAGTATGATAGGTGTTGTTTTACAGGGTCAGCCATAGTAGTATGATAGGTGCAGTGAAGTGTGTTGTTTTACAGGGTCAGCCATAGTAGTATGATAGGTGCAGTGTAATGTGTTGTTTTACAGGGTCAGTCATAGTAGTATGATAGGTGTTGTTTTACAGGGTCAGTCATAGTAGTATGATAGGTGTTGTTTTACAGGGTCAGCCATAGTAGTATGATAGGTGTTGTTTTACAGGGTCAGTCATAGTAGTATGATAGGTGTTGTTTTACAGGGTCAGCCATAGTAGTATGATAGGTGTTGTTTTACAGGGTCAGCCATAGTAGTATGATAGGTGTTGTTTTACAGGGTCAGCCATAGTAGTATGATAGGTGTTGTTTTACAGGGTCAGCCATAGTAGTATGATAGGTGCAGTGAAATGTGTTGTTCTACAGGGTGAGCCATAGTAGTATGATAGGTGTTGTTTTACAGGGTCAGCCATAGTAGTATGATAGGTGTTGTTTTACAGGGTCAGTCATAGTAGTATGATAGGTGTTGTTTTACAGGGTCAGTCATAGTAGTATGATAGGTGTTGTTTTACAGGGTCAGTCATAGTAGTATGATAGGTGTTGTTTTACAGGGTCAGTCATAGTAGTATGATAGGTGCAGTGAATTGTGTTGTTTTACAGGGTCAGTCATAGTAGTATGATAGGTGTTGTTTTACAGGGTCAGTCATAGTAGTATGATAGGTGTTGTTTTACAGGGTCAGCCATAGTAGTATGATAGGTGTTGTTTTACAGGGTCAGTCATAGTAGTATGATAGGTGTTGTTTTACTGGGTCAGTCATAGTAGTATGATAGGTGCAGTGAAATATGTTGTTTTACAGGGTCAGCCATAGTAGTATGATAGGTGTTGTTTTACAGGGTCAGCCATAGTAGTATGATAGGTGTTGTTTTACAGGGTCAGTCATAGTAGTATGATAGGTGTTGTTTTACAGGGTCAGCCATAGTAGTATGATAGGTGTTGTTTTACAGGGTCAGCCATAGTAGTATGATAGGGGTTGTTTTACAGGGTCAGTCATAGTAGTATGATAGGTGTTGTTTTACAGGGTCAGTCATAGTAGTATGATAGGTGTTGTTTTACAGGGTCAGTCATAGTAGTATGATAGGTGTTGTTTTACAGGGTCAGTCATAGTAGTATGATAGGTGTTGTTTTACAGGGTCAGTCATAGTAGTATGATAGGTGCAGTGAATTGTGTTGTTTTACAGGGTCAGCCATAGTAGTATGATAGGTGCAGTGAAATGTGTTGTTTTACAGGGTCAGCCATAGTAGTATGATAGGTGCAGTGAAATGTGTTGTTTTACAGGGTGAGCCATAGTAGTATGATAGGTGCAGAGAAATGTGTTGTTCTACAGGGTGAGCCATAGTAGTATGATAGGTGCAGTGAAATGTGTTGTTTTACAAGGTCAGTCATAGTAGTATGATAGGTGCAGTGTAATGTGTTGTTTTACGGGGTCAGCCATAGTAGTATGATAGGTGCAGTGAATTGTGTTGTTTTACAGGGTCAGACATAGTAGTATGATAGGTGCAGTGTAATGTGTTGTTTTACGGGGTCAGCCATAGTAGTATGATAGGTGCAGTGAATTGTGTTGTTTTACAGGGTCAGCCATAGTAGTATGATAGGTGCAGTGAAATGCATAGGCACTGGATCAGGAACCTTTGATTAGCATGGTGCTCTGACAGCAGAAAGTGCACTTTTTTCAAACACAACATACTACAGGTAAGTGAAGACCTACACACACTGCCTTGAGAAGATGTTCCAGGAGTTCGGATACAGTTGATGTAGGAAAGATGAATGAATCACAAGGCAGACTAAATGCCAACGGAGCAGTTCCACCTCATTGTGTAACTTCATCCTCCCAGTCTCTGTCTTCATCCTCCCAGTCTCTGCCTTCATCCTCCCAGTCTCTGCCTTCATCCTCCCAGTCTCTGCCTTCATCCTCCCAGTCTCTGCCTTCATCCTCCCAGTCTCTGCCTTCATCCTCCCAGTCTCTGCCTTTTCCACTCTGACACCGAGGGATGTCCTCGGGGGTGTTTCCAGAAGAGTGGACTCGGCTGGGCCTGCCCGTGTACACTCACAGCTGGGACACCATTAAGTCCCCGCAGAGCGGAGGAGGGAGGGAAGGGGAGAGCAGAGTGGCTCATGGGTAATGGATGAGATGGGAAGAGAGGGATGGGAAAGGGCTTCTGCCTCCTCCTCTACAGTTCTGCATCACTGCTACAACCCAATGTTAAAAGGCCTCTGCGAATTTGTCACGCTAGCCTGCACCACATTCCTCAACACAAACAGCTAGTCTCTGGGGATAAACGAGGTGGTGTGTGTATGTGGCGCGTGTGGCGCGTGTATGTGTGTGAGAAAAATGACTTTAGTATTGTCACCAACCTTGGGCTATATTCTTCAACCGGATTTAGGGTATTTTGCCTATAAAAAAAAATTGGCCAATGTTTACATGGCCCCCTTACAAACAGGCCTATTTTACCACATTCTTGCCTGCATACACCTTTCATACCTCCCGTGTGCATGCCAGCATGCTAGAGACTAGTGTTAGTAGTGGTGTGCAGATGTGGGTGGGCGTCTATTTTAATATACACCATCCAAAATGAATCCGTTATTAATTTGTTTAGGCAGGTGCTAAGAAACATTATAAGACAAATAACATGCATTTTCAAAAGAGCAGAATAGTTTGAGTTCAGACAAATTAAATCAATAGTTGGTTATTTTGTTAATTAAAACAGACCAGACACACCTACCTACCTGATTACAGTCAACACATTTTTGATAGTGAAAACAGAAATGGAATATAACAGAAAATACAACAAATATTTTTCCCCACATGACTATATTTTTAAATCAGAGCCCAAGGCCCACTCTTTTTTGATCCATGTTTCATCTCTTTCCTCACTGCGCTTTGTTAGGGACAGGCGCCTTACCTTCATCATGTTTTACAACCTTCTGGAGGTGCCTATCTGCAGTCAAGCAAAATAACACGCTTTCTTTAGTCTACATTATAGCATGCTAAATGTATCTGATTAGTTATAGATGATCACCTTCACTTGCTCAGCCAGAGAATTAACCAAATATACAGACGGAGATTCAGTGAAACAAAATTATCAGTTGATTATCAGACAGTGAAGTCACAGGCTTTTTGTCAGGAGTAAGGCTACTAAGTGACTGAAGAGCAAAATAATCCACTTGTTAACCTACATAACATGGAAAAATCTAAGAAATCAGCCAACTAGACAAGATGATCAAGAGCAGCACTCACCTCGATTTAGCTAACATTTTCCTAACTTGATTGGAGCCTAATCAATATCCAAACAGAGATTCAAGGAAAACAAAAATCTGACATTTATTGATTGATCAAGACGTCCCCACGCTTGTCTCAAATCAGCGCAATGGTATGGAAATTATCATGTAGATGACCACACCAGGTAGGCTATTGCTTCACATTTAATTACAAGGATTGGATGACTTTCAGTATAAGTCATTTGATACATGCCTTCAATTGCATTAGTCTACTTTATTCCAATATTTTCACCATTCAGTGATATTTATTCCCACAGTAATTCTTTATGGATCCAGCAGGTTGTGGTTAAGAAAACAGTACATGCTTAGTGGTGGACTAAATGATGGGCTATGCGAAGAGATGGGCGAAGTAACATGCCTTGCAAAGTTTTGAAGAGTTAACAAGCACTGCCTAGCAACCATCAAGAGCTTAAGAGCGTAGTGCGTGCCAAAGCCGCCTCAGCATTACGGCTATGTTTCATTCTAAGCCGTAGGCAGAACCTTACCGAAATGATTAGCAGGTCCTTAGGCAGATATACAAGTTTCGGCGTTGATACCGGCCCTGAACTTAGTCACTGTTTCTAGCCGGCTAGTTACTCCACCATGTACCTTAGGAGGGTGCTGCCCTATGCACATAGTCATTGAACACTGGTCACTTTAATAACGTTTACATAACGTTTGTACCCATTTCATATGTATATACTGTATTCTAGTCAATGCCATCCTATTCGACTATCGCTGTACATATCCTACAGATATACCAAATATTCTATCCACATACTGTCCATACTATCTATACATCTCATCACATATATACAGTACCTAAGGCACTGCATCTCACTACAGTCCCTGGTTCGAATCAAGGCTGACTCACATCCGGATGTGATTAGGAGTCCCATAGGGTGGCGCACAATTGGCCCAGCGTTGTCAGGGGTAGGCTGTTATTGTAAATAAGAACTTGTTCTTAACTGACTTGCCTAGTTAAATAAAACCTGATGGAGGGACAACAGAGCCCTGAGTACCAGGTCATTAGGACCTGATGGAGGGACAACAGAGCCCTGAGTACCAGGTCATTAGGACCTGATGGAGGGACAACAGAGCCCTGAGTACAAGGTCATTAGGACCTGATGGAGGGACAACAGAGCCCTGAGTACAAGGTCATTAGGACCTGATGGAGGGACAACAGAGCCCTGAGTACAAGGTCATTAGGACCTGATGGAGGGACAACAGAGCCCTGAGTACCAGGTCATTAGGACCTGATTGAGGGACAACAGAGCCCTGAGTACCAGGCCAGTAGCAACCCGATGGTTGTTAGCGAGTTGGGTACTACCAACGCATGTCCAGAGTGCATAAGAGGAGATTATCTTGACTCAATGGTCACGTGGAATTTCACTGTGGTCATGACTCGTGACTGATGTGTGACGGTAATATGACCACCGCAACAGCCCTAATCACAGACCTCTTTTTAAACACTCCTACTCTCATGATTATGGGCCCAGTACTAGGGATGGACAGAAGGACAGGCAGCCCATGTAAACACAACAAAACACCCATTCCCAGCAGCTCCAGAGATGGCAATAAGAAGATGCTAATCAACAGAACCCTATCTGACTACATGGAGTAGAGAGCTCGGCTAGCCAACATTGGAGCTAAGTAGGCTAAGGTGAATTCATGTGAGCCATGAGAAGTTGGTTACACACTGTTATGTGAGAGAGAGAGAGATAGCGAGATGGAGGGAGAGAGGGTTAGAGGAGGAGAGGGGATAGTGAAAAAGAGCGAGAAAGACACAGCGAGAAAGCGACAGACACAGCAAATCTGCAATGCCAGATGAAAAGATTGACATTCTTGCCGACAATTCTATAGTGGTTTTCCTTTCCAACCAGACTAACAGTGTTTGTTCATTTGTAACCTCATTACACATATGGCAAGTGGACTTGTGGGAAGTACAGTAATCCATCTGTGGGCCCTTATAGCTATTCTCACCACAGTTTGAAACCTCAAGGAGAGACAGAGCCCACAGAAACAAGGGGAAAAAACAAATTTAAACTCATACCTAGAGGCAGAAACAACTTTATCGACAGTCAAACAAACAGACGGACAATCCAACAAGCGCAGCTAGAGGGAATACAATGATCATACTTCAGACAAACCATGCGGAGGCCTAAACCGCTAGGCCAAAACTAGCAGCGTTCAGCTCGTCTTTTTCCCAGGAGAAAAAGACAGCAACAAAAGTAGTTCCACAACAGTAGAGTGATAGGGGTCAAGGGTTAAAACTATCCCATCACAACCCTACCACATGAGCCATACAAAATCAGCCATTGAGTGAAAAGGTAATTGAAGAAAGTCAAGAAAGCTATGTGATCAAATGAGCATCTTCATTATGCAACTTGTCACATGTTTAAATGGCAATGATTGTCATATGATAAACAACAATTAATATAACTATGACTACAATAAGGAATAAGGCCACAAAATAGCAGTTCCACTGGATGTTTGGAATTCAAAAGAGCACTGTTAGTTGTTTGACGTCATCACATCACCTCTAAGGACATAGGCTAAGCTCAGTGAGGACTTTAATAAAAATAAAGACATCACATGAAAAGACATCATTTCTACATCGGAAGGAGAGACATGTTTTTTCCTCATAACTCCAGCCACAAGAACCCCTATCCCACATCATAGTACGTCTGCTGTTGACTTAACACCATGCTGTTCATTTCAATGGCTGACACACAGTGGTTGTTTCATCTATTACAAGATGGGGAGAGAAGTAGGAGAGTGAGTGAGGGAGAGATGAGAGAACAACTGATAAACAGATAAAGGGAGTGAGGGAGGGAGCAGAGGGATGAAGACAAGACGAAGGATGTCTGGAGGAAGGGATTGTTTGGAGGCACTGAAGTGGAACATTATTCCCAAAGCCATTGAGGCAGAAAGATCGATGTGTGTGTGTAAAAGGGTGTGTGTATGAGCGTGTACTAGTAGTGTGTGTACAACGTCTGGTCGCCAGACATCTTTTATCCCGATTCAATCAATTCTCCTTTCAGCCAGCATGCCTGGGAGTCTGGGCGTCTTCAAAAAGCCCAGCGGATGAAGAGGGGACAACTGAAACCAAGTCCTCTACAATTATGTAGACAACAGTCAGTCTATGAAGTGGTTAGACAACAGTCAGTCTATGTATTCATTCAGCCTGGTTTAACCAGTCTATAGGCTACTGTGTTCTACAGTGGGCCACAGACAGAGAGCAGGCCTGTTTGTCAGGATGGGCTAATCTGATAGATTTATCAGTGTACTGAGTATAGTTGAAAGGTCAGTGAGTGTCTGACCCTCTCCTTGTCATCCCTGTGTTATTAACAAGGTTGGATAAGGTCATAACATGTGACTAATTTTGTCATTTGAACATGGGATGTTGACTAACGACGCTCTAGTGTGGGCCATGCCCTGTGCCATCTGCACGCCTCTCTAACCAGCGGTGCATGAAACAACCACATTGTGGAAGTCCAGTCAAGACAAATGATAACTTGAAATGGGCACGCACAGTTTGAATGTTCACTGACAGCTGTGAGTCAGTCATCAAGTTAGGATTCTGACCTTATTGAGTCAGTGGGACAGATGTTTGGATAGCCTAATCTACTGTTGGCCACCTGACAGGATATGACATCAAAGTCAGCTAGCAGGAAGGTGTGTGTGTGAAATACCCTGGCCTGTGTTATCGCAGTGTCCCAAGAGGGTGTTCCTGTCTCTGACAGTTCTGACAGTTACTGTTTGAATGATTGTTTCTGCACCACAACACAACATTAGAGGACCTGAGGGACCACTGGATGGACTGATAGGCTACGACCCTAATGTTACCCCATAGGGTAAAATAAGTGCACTATATAGGGAATAGGGTCCCATTTTGGATGCAAACAGACATTTGTACATAATGTAGTGTAGGCTTGTACAGCTGACTCAGCAGCCTAAGTGTTTCCATGCAGGACATTAGCATCCATTCCATTCATTACTTACCAGTTAGGCGTATTACCAGTTGTTTCTGCCAAAAGACTAAGATATTCAACAACTCAATGATGTAATAATGGTGGTAACAGCTGGCTCTCCATGCCTCAGTCGTGGGCCTCTCATGACGTCTGATCAAGCTGGCTTCCATAATGCAAACAGAAGCAGACACCACTAACAGTGTTGGGTCAAAGAGGAGAGGAAGAAGAATATGGACGGAGACACTTTGACCCTTCCATTCCTCTCAGTTACGAACAGATGTTTCTCCCTCTCTGACGCACCCACACACTGAGGCAGGCAGGCAATGCGATATGAGGAGAAATTGGGCCCTGACCTATTTTTGTGAGAACTCTTTTTGGGTTGTGTCCTCCTTCTTCCCATTCTGGTGAGTGAGATGAGGAGCAGAACAGATCTTACAGCAGGAAACGCAACGCTTGCTGTGGCCAAAATGACTATCACATGACTAAAATGATTTGTCTCTTTCCACAGACAAGTCTATTTGTATAGGAGACAGACATGCGTACTAGCTATCTAAAATTCCTCAGCTTCTGCACAGACATGTAACAAAAGTCAAAAGACTCATACCAAACAGAAGACATGACGATAAATCAATATAATAATCTGTTTGTCCGTAGAGTGCATGAGCATTAGACTAAATTACCATGGAGGAAAATGTTGTAGTTCATTAATTTCTCAGGTCAGGTGATTCACAAGATTAGAGCCCCATTTACAGTGTCCAACGGAGAGTGAGAATCTACAGGCCAGGCATATGTGAGAACCAGCCATCCTTTCCATAATATACACACACACAAACAAACATGCACACGCACACACACACACAAACACGCACGCACGCATATGCACACTAAACCCATCAGAAAGAAAGCGTCCTTTAGTAAGACTGTGACCCTTGCATTCCACTTCATTCTGCGGGCCTCAGCCAACCAGAGGAATTCAAACATTGGCTCTGCTCAAACTGGCTAATTACAGCTCATTCTGATGTGGAGTCTGAGTCATGCACGGGGGCCCACTCAATAACCTCCCTCTACAGACTGACTGTGTGGAGAGATCGATGCCAGCAATATCTAATAAAGTTGAGTAGAGACTAGAGAGAGAATTGCATTAAGAGTGAGAGCTACTTCATATTTTTAGGATATTATCTGTCTTTCCTAATTGGAATTGTTTATCATCTAACACTAAGTGTTCTATGTTGAATAGGCAAACAGTTTGTTCTGTCACGATAGCACTGTCTGTAGAAAGGCATCATATCCTCAGCCAACCAGCAGTGCTACTGTATTCAATACAGTAGAGGTCTGTAACCTGACCACAACTATGTATCCAACCTGCTTCTCAATCTCATATAGTCTAATGCCAACATATTGGGGATAAGCACAGTAAACTCATTAACAGGCCAATAGCTGGCCGTTTAACATATTGCATTAGGCTCTGTGGAAAATGTAGACACATTATTGGATTACTCCTGCTCTTGATGCCAGATAGGGTAGAGTATATCCGTATCCACAACGCATTGGTGGGCGATTAGGCTGATTGGAGATCCACACAGTGCCGAACGAATAGTGGCTGTCCGATCACCTCTGACCAGAATATATAACTAGGTCATGTGGTCAAGAAAACCTGGTCCTAAATATGAGAGCTAATACTGTCTGTTTCTTGATGATGATCTATTGTAGTAAGTCTAGTCAGACCTTTGTAGCCTTGAGATATAATAGGCCTGTAGATCAGTCAGATCTATTGATTTTCACCAGTAATAACATCGTCACAGCAGCTGTAGTGATCAATAATCACCACGAGAGTCATAACTTGTGGAATGTTCATTTCTGACTACTGTGTCAATGTATTGCTTTAGAATTGCAGCATTAGTGCAAGAAGCCTAGTACTAGGAGAGCAGATAGGAGAGCGTGGTTGGCTAGCACAGTGTGCGTGGCAGGATAGCGTAGCGCTTGAACATTACATGGTGGTGGTTGATGATCAATCCAGCAGGAGTCAATTGTCTCCCATGGAGATCCTTCATCCTCTCTCCTCCCACCCCAATCAGCTCTGACTCACCTCCCACTGTCACCGACTCTGAGATGAGAAGCTCAACATTAGAAGCTCGACAGTGCAAGATGCAGAAATCGTTCCGCCATTTCCTGGTTGCTACAATTATGATAGTTTGCCTAATTTCAGTTTGTGTGACAAAACAAGCAATGTATAGTGTTGAGAATTATTGTACGATCCAAACCGCTGTGAAATATACTCTCCATAACCAAAAATATAGTATTTTCAGCTGTTTGAAGTTGTTGTACAAAACTGAAACACACAAAAACAAAACTTAAGAAAGGGAAGCATAGAAATAACTCACATAGAACAGATATACCACTTCATAGTCTTGCTTTCAATGAGAATGAAGGATCTATAACTCACGTGTTCGTGAATTTGGTCAGATCACCCAAAACGTTACCTTTTGCAGCACAAAAAATAAATAATCATGACCTGACAACTGTTCCAAGGCACCTCATTACCAATAGAAACATCAGTCAGTCCCATCCTGCAGGCTTCTTGTGGCATCAAAGTAGCCTGGAAAACCTGCACATGTCACCGTCTACCCAGTCAGCTGGTCCCCAATTTATTGGTGTTTCCCTGTGTAGTGGTTTCTATGTCTCTCCTAGAGAGAGAAACTAATCAACACCGACGATTCTGATCACTTATCGCAGGCATTTTGCTGACATTGTTCATTACGATAAGTAGCCTACAGTGGAGAAATGTAAAGTTTGAAATTAAATAAGTTTTCTAATATGAGTGATTGTTAAATGGGACAATTGAAGGCTACAACCATCAAACGAGCAGTAATTTAAAGCAGTGTTTCGCGCAAGGGGTCAGCTTAAATATATTTATTTAAATTTAAAGGAAATCTGTCCAAAAATGTATTAAAAAAAACAACGATAAAGATTTGCATGCCAATTTTTTTTATTCGTTTTGCACCGTTTGCGGTACGTGCATTTGATTCAGCAGCCCTAGCGTCGAGAAGGCCAAGTGTGCCCATTTTGAACCATTTCATGTGTCTGAAGGTAGAACTCCGCCTACCCGGCAGACCAAGGAAGCAAGTCAACTGCAATTACAGGCCTATGGTGTGTATTCCAGAGGTATGTAATTCAACGGAAGCCAGGCTTCCCAAAAAAAGCGAACAATAATTTTTTTAAATAAAAAGATGATCTTTCATCTCTCTGTGTTTCATCATTTTCTTTCAATTGGCAAGAGGCTGAATATATCTCACACAGGAGAAAGCACCCCTCTGTCTCTCTACGTGTAAGCCATCTATCTGATGCTGTCTGGTCCAAACGAGTATGACATTGTTGCCGCCTGTAGCATTGAAGGCAAGGGAAGCCAGTGAGCATGCCAATCAGCATCGAGCTAAACTGAGTGAGCACAACTGTGAATGTTCCGGCCCACACAAAAAAAAGTGTCAAGGGAAGCCCACTTGGACTTTGGCGTCACTCCTATCAAATTCCATTGAGAGCATACGTCATTGACAGCAAAACTTTAATTGTTGCATCTCATTGTGTTGTCCTCCGGTGGCTAGTTAGCTAAAATTGGCCCTTTCCAAAATTAGCCATGGATGAAGATTGAGCTGGACTTGTGGTTTTGCAAAATTCTCCATACTGGCCAATGATTATAATGGCGATTCTGATCCAACCATTTATTCAAACATTGTTGTGCCCCTGGCCTGAGATAATGGAAGTTCAATATGTAGCTAGATGTAGAAGGCTAATGTTAACTAGCTAACATTGCCAATGCATGGAAGTTAGGCTAGCGAGCAAGCATTTTAGCCAGGTAGCCAAGGTCAAGTACAGTACTAGGGACAGTACACTGTCATACAGCGTGTACTGTATGACAGAGTGTTAGACTGTTTCATCAACATGAAAGAGAGGAGGATGGCATTGGCGTTTCTCTACAAGGGTGAGTCAACATTTGTTTCTACTTGCACGAACACTCACACACACACACACACGCAGAAATAAGAACCATGGACAGCCACATCATATTTAGCTTACATTAAACTGGACTAGATTGTTTAGATGTCACTGTATTAGACTAAGCAGAGGTGATTTGATGATGTTGAAGTTGAAATGGTGTTGGAATAGTGGAGGCAGCTCCTGTTTTCTTTGTGACTTGCGGTAACTATCAGTGGTTCTAAGCCAATAGTTGTTCAGTGGCCAGAAAAAGTTGGGAAAATTAAGTTGCTAGACCATGCTGTTACTGTACATGCACTATGCTTTGTGGACTTCACTGGACAGAGGTTGCTATCCGGTTTTGTGATAAAACAAAGGTGTGGTTGAATTTATTCTGCCACTATGTCTTCTTATTGTCTCAGCCTTTTTCCTATATATCATGGTCGCAAGGGATGTGAATTAACAAGTTAAAAAGGCAAACAACGCAATTATCACAACACATAGGTTGTAATATGGCTTCCCTAGTGATTTCATCCACACACTGCTACTGCACAGTTCACCATGTCTGCACAGTTCCCTCGAGCCATAGACTGTAAAAAGAAGCCTTGAAAGCACAGCAAAGCTGATACTGTGAGACTTCAAAACCATGACTAGAGAGACTCAACGAATACAGCAAAGAGCTTCTGTTTTTATGAGTAAGTTCATGTGTAAGTTGTTATTCAGCACTCCCAACACTTTGTTCAACACCTAAGCCATAAAATGTGCCTTCTCCCTACTTCTACAACTAGCACTAAAGCTGCAACGAATGAGTATAGCAAATGGTTTCCATAAGCTTGCGTTGTTATTATTAGTGGCTTGTATCTTTTTCATGTCAAGGAATATTTCACTTTCTCTGGCCATAGGAGTTAACAACATGAATTGGTGCATGAGGCAGAAATAACGCAGGGCGACTTCAGTTTCGCCATCAGCTAGATGGCTGTATCCTCATTTCTCAGTGGAGGGAGGGAGAGAGGAGGGAGGGTGAGTTGGGTGAGGCAGCCTCACTGCTGCTTTGACCTCCCCTCAGACTGACCATCAGATGCAGGCCAGTTAAAACAAAAAATAGAAAATTATGCTCACTCAGCTGTGCCTCACAATTAATACAACAAATGATCTATTAGTTGAACGCATTCAGTTGTGACACTGACTATGTAGCCCCTTTCCCCTTTCATATACAGTTGAAGTCGGAAGTTTACATACACCTTAGCCAAATACATTTAAACTCAGTTTCTCACAATTCCTGACATTTAATCCTAGTTAAGATTCTCTGTCTAAGGTCAGTTAGGATAACCACTTTATTTTAAGAATATGAAATGTCAGAATAGTAGAAAGACTTATTTATTTCAGCTTTTATATCTTTCATCACATTCCCAGTGGGTCAGAAGTTTACATACACTATTAGTATTTGGTAGCATTGCCTTTAAATTGTTTAACTTGGGTCAAACGTTTCAGGTAGCCTTCCACAAGCTTCCCACAATAAGTTGGGTGAATTTTGGCCCATTCCTCCTGACAGAGCTTGTGTAACTGAGTCAGGTTTGTAGGCCTCCTTGCTCACACACACTTTTTCAGTTCTGCCCACAAATTTTCTATAGGATTGAGGTAAGGGCTTTGTGATGGCCACTTGACTTTGTTGTCCTTAAGCCATTTTGCCACAACTATGGAACTATGCTTGGGGTCATTGTCTATTTGGAAGACGCATTTGCGACCAAGCTTTAACTTCCTGACTGGTGTTGCTTCAATATATCAACATAATTTTCTTCCCTCGTGATGCCATTTATTGTGTGAAGTGCACCAGACCCTCCTGCAGCAAAGCACCCCCACAACATGATGCTGCCACCCCTGTGCTTCACGGTTGGGATGGTGTTCTTTGGCTTGCAAGCCTCCCCCTTTTTCCTTCAAACATAACGATGGTCATTATGGTCAAACAGTTCTATTTTTGTTTCATCAGACCAGAGAACATTTCTCCAAAAAGTACCATCTTTGTGCCCATGTGCAGTTGCAAACCGTAGCCTGGATTTTTTTATGGCCGGTTGGAGCAGTGGCTCCTTCCTTGCTGAGCGGCATTTCAGGTTATGTCGATTTAGGACTCGTTTTACTGTGGATACAGCTACTTTTGTACCCGTTTCTTCCAGCATCTTCACAAGGTCCTTTGCTGTTGTTAAAGGATTGATTTGCACTTTCGCACCAAAGTACATTCATCTCTAGAAAACAGAAGGTGTCTCCTTCTTGAGCAGTATGACAGCTGCATGGTCCCATGGTGTTTATACTTGCGTACTATTGTTTGTACAGATGAACGTGGTACCTTCAGGCGTTTGGAAATTGCTCCCAAGGATGAACCAGACTTGTGGAGGTCTACAATTTCTTTCTGAGGTCTTGGCTGATTTCTTTTGATTTTCCCATGATGTCAAGCAAAGAGGCATTGAGTTTGAATGTAGGCCTTGAAATACATCCACAGGTACACCTCCAAATAACACAAATCATGTCAATTAGCCTATCTTCCCTATCTCTGCGCTCTCCCCATCCCTCTCTCTGCTCTCTCCCCAACCCTCTCCTCTCTCTGCATTCCTGTCTTCCCTCGCTCTGCTACCACCGAAGCATACTCCTGGGCTACAATATCCGGACCCATGACCGGTCTATCGATGTCACCGCATGAAGAGGCATAAACAGACTTAACACCATCGCGACGTCCCCCAAAGGCTAACTTTCTAGCCCTTGCTATCTGCTTGCTTGCTAATTCGGCCTGCTAACTGCTAGCTTGTTTATCCCCGGTCTGCTAACTGCTAGCTTGTTTAGCCCCGGCCTACTAACTGTTAGCTTGTTAGCACAGGCCTGCTAACTGTCTGAATCGCCGCGTCCCCAGCCAGCCCAACCACTCACTGGAACCATATTTACTTTCAATCTCTTTTCGATTTTTTATTTGATTATACCTTCCCGGTAACCTGCCTCACCCAATGTGATACGGAATCGCTATTGTTTTAAATTCTTAGAACACATTCAAGAACCTCCAGAAGCTAACCAGCTAACTAGCTACAAGCTATTTAGTCATTGTTAGCCACTGCTAGCGGCTTTTACCTTCTGCACAGCCAGCCAGTTTTTTTAGCCTGGATAATACTCGCCAGTCTAGCTTCCCTGTCCCATCCACCGCTGCCCCCTGGACACTGTGATCACTTGGCTACATAGCTGATGCCTGCTGGAATGTCCATTAATCACAGTACTCCATTCTGTTTGTTTATGTTTTATCTGTCGGCCCCAGCCGCACTCAGGCTCTGTGTGTAGTTAATCCGACCCTCTCTGCCTAATCAACGCCATTTTACCTGCTGTTGTTGTGCTAGCTGATTAGCTGTTGTTGTCTCACCTAATATTTTAGCTAGCTCTCCCAATCAACACCTGTGATTACTGTATGCCTCGTATGTATCTCTCAAATGTCAATTTGCCTTGTATACTGTTGTTCAGGTTAGTTATCATTGTTTTAGTTTACAATGGAGTCCCTAGTTCCACTCTTCATACCCCTGATACCTCCTTTGTCCCACCTCCCACACATGCGGTGACCTCACCCATTACTACAATCAGCATGTCCAGAGATACAACCTCTCTTATCATCACCCAGTGCCTGGGCTTACCTCCGCTGTACCCGCACCCCACTATACCCCTGTCTGCGCATTATGCCCTGAATATATTCTATCATGTCCAGAAATCTGCTCCTTTTATTCTTTGTCCCCAACGCTCTAGGCAACCAGTTTTGATAGCCTTTAGCCGCACCCGCATACTACTCCTCCTCTGTTCCGCGGGTGATGTGGAGGTAAGCCCAGGCCGTGCATGTCCCCAGGCACCCTCATTTGTTGACTTCTGTGATCGAAAAAGCCTTGGTTTCATGCATGTCAACATCAGAAGCCTCCTCCCTAAGTTTGTTTTACTCACTGCTTTAGCACACTCGGCTAACCCTGATGTCCTTGCCATGTCTGAATCCTGGCTCAGGAAGGCCACCAAAAATTCTGAGATTTCCATACCCAACTATAACATTTTCCGTCAAGATAGAACTGCCAAAGGGGGAGGAGTTGCAGTCTACTGCAGAGATAGCCGGCAAAGTAATGTCACACTTTCCAGGTCCATACCCAAACAGTTCAAACTACTAATTTAAAAAATGACTCTCTCCAGAAATAAGTCTCTCACTGTTGCCGCCTGCTACCGACCCCCCTCAGCTCCCAGCTGTGCCCTGGACACCATTTGTGAATTGATCGCCCCCCATCTAGCTTCAGAGTTTGTTCTGTTAGGTGACCTAAACTGGGATATGCTTAACACCCCGGCAGTCCTACAATCTAAGCTAGATGCCCTCAATCTCACACAAATCATCAAGGAACCCACCAGGTACATCCCTAAATCTGTAATCAAGGGCACCCTCATAGATGTCATCCTGACCAACTGGCCCTCCAAATACACCTCCGCTGTCTTCAACCGGGATCTCAGTGATCACTGCCTCTTTGCCTGTATCCGCTACGGATCCGCAGTCAAACGACCACCCCTCATCACTGTCAAACGCTCCCTAAAACACTTCTGTGAGCAGGCCTTTCTAATCGACCTGGCCCGGGTATCCTGGAAGGATATTGACCTCATCCCGTCAGTTGAGGATGCCTGGTCATTATTTAAAAGTAACTTCCTCACATTTTAGATAAGCATGCTCCGTTCAAAAAATGCAGAACTAAGAACAGATATAGCCCTTGGTTCACTCCAGACCTGACTGCCCTCGACCAGCACAAAAACATCCTGTGGCGGACTGCAATAGCATCGAGTAGTCCCCGCGATATGCAACTTTTCAGGGAAGTCAGGAACCAATACACGCAGTCAGTCAGGAAAGCAAAGGCCAGCTTCTTCAGGCAGAAATTTGTATCCTGTAGCTCTAACTCCAAAAAGTTCTGGGACACTGAAGTCCATGGAGAACAAAAGCACCTCCTCCCAGCTGCCCACTGCACTGAGGCTAGATAACACGGTCACCACCAGCCATGCCTTCCTCCAGGCTACTCCAACCTCGGCCAACAGCTCCGCCCCCCCCCCCGCAGCTACTCGCCCAAGCCTCTCCAGGGTCTCCTTTACCCAAATCCAGATAGCAGATGTTCTGAAAGAGCTGCAAAACCTGGACCCGTACAAATCAGCTGGGCTTGACAATCTGGACCCTCTATTTCTGAAACTATCCGCCGCCATTGTCGCAACCCCTATTACCAGCCTGTTCAACCTCTCTTTCATATCGTCTGAGATCCCCAAGGATTGGAAAGCTGCCGCGGTCATCCCCCTCTTCAAAGGGGGAGACACCCTGGACCCAAACTGTTACAGACCTATATCTATCCTGCCCTGCCTATCTAAGGTCTTCGAAAGCCAAGTCAACAAACAGGTCACTGACCATCTCGAATCCCACCGTACCTTCTCCGCTGTGCAAATCTGGTTTCCGAGCCGGTCACGGTTGCACCTCAGCCACGCTCAAGGTACTAAACGATATCATAACCGCCATCGATAAAAGACAGTACTGTGCAGCCGTCTTCATCGACCTTGCCAAGGCTTTCGACTCTGTCAATCACCATATTCTTATCGGCAGACTCAGTAGCCTCGGTTTTTCTGATGACTGCCTTGCCTGGTTCACCAACTACTTTGCAGACAGAGTTCAGTGTGTCAAATCGGAGGGCATGCTGTCCGGTCCTCTGGCAGTCTCTATGGGGGTGCCACAGAGTTAAATTCTCGGGCTGACTCTTTTCTCTGTATATATCAATGATGTTGCTCTTGCTGCGGGCGATTCCCTGATCCACCTCTACGCAGACGACACCATTCTGTATACTTCCGGCCCGTCCTTGGACACTGTGCTATCTAACCTCCAAACGAGCTTCAATGCCATACAACACCAAATGCATGCTTTTCAACCGTTCGCTGCCTGCACCCGCACGCCCGACTAGCATCACCACCTTGGATGGTTCCGACCTAGAATATGTGGACTTCTATAAGTACCTAGGTGTCTGGCTAGACTGTAAACTCTCCTTCCAGACTCATATCAAACATCTCCAATCTAAAATCAAATCTAGAGTCGGCTTTCTATTCCGCAACAAAGCCTCCTTCACTCACGCCGCCAAACTTACCCTAGTAAAACTGACTATCCTACCGATCCTCGACTTTGGCGACGTCATCTACAAAATAGCTTCCAATACTCTAGTCAGCAAACTGGATGCAGTTTATCACAGTGCCATCCGTTTTGTTACTAAAGCACCTTATTCCACCCACCACTGCAACCTGTATGCTCTAGTCGGCTGGCCCTCGCTACATATTCGTCGCCAGACCCACTGGCCCCAGGTCATCTACAAGTCCATGCTATGTAAAGCTCCGCCTTATCTCAGTTCACTGGTCACGATGGCAACACCCACCCGTAGCACGCGCTCCAGCAGGTGTATCTCACTGATCATCCCTAAAGCCAACATCTCATTTGGCCGCCTTTCGTTCCAGTTCTCTGCTGCCTGTGACTGGAACGAATTGCAAAAATCGCTGAAGTTGGAGACTTATCTCCCTCACCAACTTCAAACATCTGCTATCTGAGCAGCTAACTGATCGCTGCAGCTGTACATAGTCTACCGGTAAATAGCCCACCCAATTTTACCTACCTCATCCCCATATTGTTTATATTTATTTACTTTTCTGCTCTTTTGCACACCAATATCTCTACCTGTACATGACCATCTGATCATTTATCACTCCAGTGTTAATCTGCAAAATTGTAATTATCCGCTCTACCTTCTCATGCCTTTTGCACACAATGTATATAGACTCTCTTTTTTTCTACTATGTTATTGACTTGTTAATTGTTTACTCCATGTGTAACTCTGTGTTGTCTGTTCACACTGCTATGCTTTATTTTGGCCAGGTCGCAGTTGCAAATGAGAACTTGTTATCAACTAGCCTACCTGGTTAAATAAATCCCTGTCTTCCCTTGCTCTACTCTCTCCTATCCCTCTCTCTACTCTCCCCATCCCTACTCTCCCCATCCCTACTCTCCCCCATCCTTCCCTTCCCTCTCTCCTGCATCCCTCTCTTCCTTCTCTAATCTCTCCCATCACTCTCTCTCCCCTCCCTCTCTCTACTCTCTCCCCATCCCTCTCTCTACTCTCTCCCCATCCCTCTCTCTACTCTCTCCCCATCCCTCTCTCCCCATCCCTCTCTCTACTCTCTCCCCATCCATCTCTCTACTCTCTCCCCATCCATTTCTTTCTTACTAACGCTTTCCCATTAAACTTGTTCACCCCTACAGAAAAGGCTCCACATTACCTACCTAATTAGAACCAGCAAATATAGGGTGGGTGTATCACTTTAGCCACTTTGAAAAAGTACTGAAAGCTGTCTGTCCCTATTTTAGACGTCTAGTTTACACTGTATGCTATAGAAAATATAACATGCCTTGAAATAAACCCAGTCTTTGTGGAAAGTAAGATCTGAAACATTGCTCATCCCAAGAACTTGGTGGCCTGCCTGGTCATTTGGCAGTGTGAAGAAACAACGCGTGCAGTCTGTAGCTTACCCCATGACAGTCAGGCACTCTCCTCTGGCATTCATATCTGCTAAGCCAAAAGCATCAGCTTCCTTATTTTTGGTGTGTGTGATTACAAGAGAGATGTGAAATATGCTGTCTGATGTTCACACAGGTTTACTTCCATTAACAAGGGTTTAAATAAATAGCTGAAGTGTTATTGGGTGTGGTATAAAACAAGAAGATATCCAAGATGGCGTATCAGTCGGACGTGTGTTTTGTCTTGTCCCGTCTTAATAATAGTTTTCCTGGTTTTAAAAAATATATATTTTAAATCTCACTTTCCATCTACAGACTGAAAATACTCTCCAGCATCCCGCCTCACCCAATGTGGTACGAATCTGCAATTTTTTAAAACTTTAGAACCGGAACTCCCATCAGAGGCTAGCCAGCTAACTTTCTACTAGCCAGTTAGCCACTGCGAGCGATCTTCACCGTTAACTCGGACACCAGCCAGCCTCATCTCGGTCAATACCTGCCAGTCTGCACAGCGCAATAACAACCCAGAGCATATCGGACTGTTTTTTCCTCTACCACATCTCCGGATTCCTACCGCAAGCTCTGGACCTTTACACCGGATCACCACAGCTAGCTAGCTGCAATCCGAGTGGCTGTTCCTGGCTAACGTCTCTGTCCCGAAGCAAGCCCCAGTTAGCCTTGAGCTAGCCTCCAGCTAGGCCCATCTCCCGGCTAGCCAAAGAGGTCCACCAGCTAATTCTTGGGCAACAATACCTCTTGTCAATTGGCCAGGACCCTTTATTGCCGACACGGCGCCCAGCCGATCCATCACGAATGGTCTGCCAATGTAATTGTCCGAGGTGGTTTCAACAGGCTTTTCCGTTGAGACGTCACCGAAGATCCATCTGCTGGCCACGGCCTGCTAGCTTTCTGAATCGCCATGTCTCCAGCTCTAGCGTAGTAGCGACAACAGAACAGCCCCCTGCCTTCACCTATTGCTGCTCATTGGGCCAGATGATCACTCGGCTACTCATGCCTCTCCCTAATGTCAATATGCCTTGTCTACTGCTGTTTAGGTTAGTAATTATTGTTTAATTTCACTATAGAGACCCCAGCCCCATCCTAAATGCCTTAGATAGCTTGTGTGTCGCACCCTCCACACATGCGGAGACCTCACCTGGCTTAACTGGTGCCTCCAGGGACGCAACCACTTTCATCATCACTCAATGCCTAGATATAGCTCTTGGTTCACTCCAGACTTGGCTGCCCTCAACCAGCACAAAAACATCCTGTGGCAAACTGCATTAGCATTGAATAGCCCCCGCGACATGCAACTTTTCAGGGAAGTCAGGAACCAATATACACAGTCAGTTAGGAAAGCTCAAGTTAGCTTTTTCAAACAGAAATTTGCATCCCGTAGCACTAATTCCCAAAAGTTTTGGGATACAGTAAAGTCCATGGAGAATAAGAGTACCTACTCCCAACTGTCTGAGGATAGGAAACACGGTCACCACCGATAAAGCTACAATAATCGATCATTTCAGTAAGCATTTTTCTATGGCTGGCCATGCTTTCCACTTGGCTACCCCTACCCCGGCCAACAGCTCTGCACCCCCCCCCCCCCCGCAGAAACTTGCCCAAGCCCCCCCCCCCCCCCCCCCTCTGCTTCTCGTTCACCCAAATCCAGACAAAGGATTTTCTGAAAGAGCTGCAAAATCTGGATCCCTACAAATCAGCTGGGCTAGACAAACTGGACACTCTTTCTAAAATGATCTGCCAAAAATGTTGCAACCCCTATTACTAGCCTGTTCAACCTCTTTTTCGTATCGTCTGAGATCCCCAAAGATTGGAAAGCTGCCGTGGTCATCCCCCTCTTCGAAGGGGGAGAAACTCTAGACCCAAAATGTTATAGACATATCCACCCTGCCCTGCCTTTCTAAAATCTTCGAAAGCCAAGTTAAACAAATCACCAACCATTTCGAATCCCACCGTACCTTCTCCACTACACAATCTGGTTTCTGGGCTGGTCACGGGTGCACCTCACGCTCAAGGTCCTAAACGATATCATATCTGCCATGGATAAAAGACAGTACTGTGCAGCCGTCTTCATCGACCCGGCCAAGGCTTTCGACTTGGCCAATCACTGCATTCTTATCGGCAGATTCAACAGCCTTGGTTTCTCAAATGACTGCCTTACTTGGTTCACCAACTATTTCTCAGGCAGAGTTCAGTGTGTCAAATCGGAGGGCCTGTTGTCCAGACCTCTGGCAGTCTCTATGGGGGTGCCACAGGGTTATTTTTCTCTGTATATATCAATGATGTCGCTCTTGCTGCTGGTGATTCTCTGATCCACCTCTACGCAGACGACACCATTCTGTATATATCTGGCCCATCTTTGGACACATACAACACTCCTTCCGTGGTTCGCCAACTGCTTTTACATGCTTTTACATGCTATTAAACTACATGCAACCGATTGCTGCCCGCACCCGCCCACCCAACTAGCATCACTACTCTGGACAGTTCTGACTTAGAATATGTGGACAACTACAAATACCTAGATGTCTGGTCAGACTGTAAACTCTCCTTCCAGAGTCACATTAAGCATCTCCAATCCAAAATTAAGTCTTGAATCGGTATCCTATTTCGCAACAAAGCCTCCAATCATGCTGCAAAACATAATCTCGTAAAACTGACTATCCTACCGATCCTTGACTTTAGCAATGTAATTTACAAAATAGCCTCCAACACTCTACTCAGCAAATTGGATGCAGTCTATCACAGTACCATCCGTTTTGTCACCAAAGCACCATATACTACCCACCACTGCGACCTGTATGCTCTCGATGGCTGGTCCTCGCTACGTATTCGTCTCCAAACCCACTGGCTCGAAGTCATCTATAAGTCTTTGCTAGGTAAAGCTCTGCCTTATCCCAGCTCACTGGTCACCATAGCAACACCCACCCATAGCACACGCTCCAGCAGGTATATTTCACTGGTCATCCCGAAAGCCAACACCTGCTTTGGCTGCCTTTCCTTCCAGTTCTCTGCTGCCAATGACTGGAACGAATTGCAAAAATCACTGAAGCTGGAGACATATCTCCCTCTAACTTTAAGCATCAGCTGTCACAGCAGTTTACCGATCACTGTACCTGTACACAGCCCGTCTGTAAATAGCACACCCAACTATCTCATCCCCATGTTATTACTTACCCTCTTGAACACCAGTATCTCAACTTTCACATCATCATCTATCACTCCAGTGTTTAATTGCTCAATTGTAATTATTTCGCCTCCATGGCCTATTTATTGCTTTTTATTGTGTTATTGACTGTACGTTTGTTTATGGGTAACTCTGTGTTTGTGTTTTTGTCGCACTGCATTGCATTATGTTGGCCAGGTCGCAGTTGTAAATGAGAAGTTGTTCTCAACTGGCCTACCTGGTTAAATAAAGGTGAAATATTTTATTTTTTTAAAGATACAAAATATCCCTTTCTCTTCCATCGGGATTATCAAATTAATGAATTGCTTAATCTGAGAATTTCTGCCAACAGCAGAACTATGGTCGGCCTACACAGGACAGACTACAATGCAATGTTAAGCTTACTTGCAACATTACATTTAATCTTTGATATTTACAAATAAAATAATGTCCTTTCTGGGGTACACTATCTCTCAGATGACTATTCACAAATGTCTAGCATCTTGCTGAAAAAGTGGGAACCGCCAGCATGTTATGGTTTAATCCCAAATGGCATCCTACCATTACTTTTATAGTGGACTACTTTTGACAAGAGCTCTGAAGGCCATGGTCAAAAGTTGTACAATATATTGGGATTAAGGTCGGTGCCAAATGTGATGGAGATTATGGGACCCGCGTGGGCCAAATATCGGTGTCTACCACGAACCTGCTGGTAGTTCTGATCCTGGGGGGTGAACGTGTTGTCGATGGGCTGAAAGTTCAAGTTGACATGAGGGAAATTGTGTAGCCAATATGTCCACCAAGGTGCCATATAATCCTCCCGTATTGAAGACATCCTGGCCCGAGTTTAATTATCCAATATCTAGTAGTCTTCTTTAGTAAACCGACAGCTCAATCCCGTCTTCTGTAACAAAGCTATAAATAGTAATGAAAAAGCATGCTGGATAATGTAAACTCGTTCACACGCACAGTAGACAAAATATGCAGGGAGATCGTTAAAGGAAAGCATCCCAAAATTATTCGCGAAAAAGAAAATTAGCACACCGTGCCCGGTCAGCCCGTTTCAACCACAGCCATCCTACCGCTACCGTCTGCTGGTTCAGTCATTCCACAGACAAGGGCCGTCCCTACACGGGAGCGCGTAGAAATAAGAGACGCTTGAGACAAAGCGAGAAAGCGCAGAACCTGAAAGTAGGATCATGAATAGTAATGAAAAAAATGCAATTGGAAAAAGTAAGACTTGGCACGTGGTAAATGGATACTCAAGTTTCTGAAAAAAAAGTATAGGTATAGGCCAAATATAGAATAATTATGAAATGTTCACAAAAGCAACATTGATATCTGGGTAGCTCCCATTGACTTTGCAACACCCCCATCTAGTGTAAATAAACTCACATGCAGAATCTGTCAAAGTTTACCAAAGTGCCATGGAAATAACGCACAACTGATAGCATTACCGTAGTCATATGGCGCAGTTTGAGGATTTGGCCTGGTCTTTTTCCAGTCTGCAAACAGCTGCTGGACAATGACCCAGTGTTAACAGACAGGGAACTGAAAAAGCATGCTGGATAATGGGTTCTAATTTACTATCCCGAAACCTTACAATATTTTAAATAACAAAATGGCACCCTATTCCTTATAGGCTGCTAATTTGATTAAGACCCATACATCACTGTTCGAAAGTAGTGCAGTATATAGGAATAGTGTGTCATTTGAGACGCAAACCTTTATGTATGTAGTAGACAGTAGCCAATGCTATTGTCATTCCACAAATAAAGCAAAACACTAAATAACATTCGAGCATGCTGTGACAAACAAGGTGAATATCTGAAGTAGAACATTCTGTATGAAGTGGATGAGTCTCATTTTACCTTTAACTAGGCGAGTCAGTTAAGAACAAATTCTTATTTTCAATGACGGCCTAGGAACAGGGGCAGAGCGACCTTGTCAGCTCGGGGATTTGAACTTGTAACCTTCCAGTTACTAGTCCGCCGCTCTAACCACTAGGCTACCCTGCCACCCCAAGGCCGATTCTGACTATGCACTAGTCTGACGTGGAGAACTTTAGCCCTAGACGTGCATGTCAATGGTACTGTCCTTAGGCCTATTTGAGTTCATAGCGAATTGATCAGACCGCTGTTCACAACAACATACTGTGCAGGCTTCAGCTAACCATGCCAAAATAAACTTACCATCTACACCTTTCAATTAGTCATAATTAGCATGTAGTCACTTTTTTTTTATTTTACCCTAACCATCAGATTGTTCACTAAGTCTATATACACAATTCCTGCCCCAAATCCATGAAATGGTAGTGTGGGTAAAGTAATAGCACTGCAACTGTAATAATGGCAGGTTCTTCACCTTGTCACTTTCAGGAGCATATTTGTATTTAAATCCATGAAGTAAGCACAGGGCTATAAGTGATTGGATATGTGTAAGTAATGTTACCACCTTAGTAGTCACCACCCCAAACAATTTAGATGTGGTTACGTCATTGGAGTATTGGAAGAGAGCCTGTGTAGTAACTGATTTGACTCCACTACAAATAACTTGTCAAATTTGTTTAGGGCCAGTTTCCCAGTCAATGAGTAAGCCTAGTCCTGGACTAAGAGCATCCTCAATGGTGAATCTTCAACAACAGCAGCCGTCTGTCTCTTCATCACATCATTAAACACCTCAACAGGTGATCCATGCAAGTCATGACAGCACCAGTGGGGGTGGGCCTTCCCTCTTCTGTTCTCTAGTGCTCCTCAAGCAATGGGGAGGCCGATGACATCAAGACTTCCAATCAAACCAACTCTTGAATGCCCAACTCCTTAAAGTTTGCAGTTGTATAAAAAACACCAAATACAAACCTTTTTTTTTTTTTACACCCTTTAGTGTACATCGTATTTATACTTGGGATACCACTGCAATAGGACAAGTACAAACAAAAAATCATTGGAGGAAGTCTTTAAATCTGAGGACTAGGTTTAATCTGTCTGGGAAACTAGCTCTTAGATAATCCAGTCACCTCATTCAGCAGACATTCGTTTTTGCCTTCTTCCAAAATAGAGCCACTAAGCAGGTTACACATGAATATAGATCATTTACTGTAGTGGAACAACATAACAGGCATGACAAAGACAAATGGTTTCTCTTTTTATTACAATTTACTGTACACGAAGATAGTCCTCTACTTGAGCTCCTTCACAGCCAGACCTGAAAAGAGATGAGCTGGTTAGAAACTACATTACATGAATCATGCTCATTCACAAAATATGCTTTGAGTGACCAAGCCACAAACTTGATAGATCAACATTATTAGAAATGGTACTGGCGGTAGGAAGATCAACATTATTAGACATTATTAGAAATGGTACTGGCAGTAGGAAGCGAAAGTTCGCTTGTTCAAATCCCTGAGCAGATTTTGGGAAACATCTGTTTTTATGTCCTTGAGCAAGGCAGTTAACTGCTCCTGTAAATTACTCTGGATAAGAGCAATTTATTATTCAAATCTGTTCGTATACACCCCCAGGAAGAATGACACTTTAAAACATTTTCTGACAAGCAACCACTTAGATATGGTCAAGTTAAAAAGATGGGGAATAACATATACTAAGGCATTTGCAAAAATTATATAGCAGCATAGAATGGGAAAGCAGCATCAATGTTTTTGAACAATTAATAGATACTGCATTAAATAGGAACAGAGTCTACGCAGACCAGTGCGCCATAGCCAATCAGAGCTACAGTAGGCCTTCATGAAAACAATACATTTGCTACAGACCTGCTATTATTCACTTTGCACTGTGTGTTTGCTAGCAGTTATTTACTTTTTTTTTTAATTTACTTTTTTTGCACACCAGTATTTCCACTTGCACATCATCATCTGCACATCTATCACTCCAGTGTTAATTTGCAAAATTGTAATTACTTTGTTACTATGGCCTATTTATTGCCTTACCTAACACCATTTGCACACTTTATATACACTTTTTTTCTATTGTGTTATTGACTGTACGTTTGTTTATTCCATGTGTAACTCTGTTGTTTGTGTCGCACTGCTTTGCTTGATCTTGGCCAGGTCGCAGTTGTAAATGAGAACTTGTTCTCAACAAGCCTACCTGGTTAAATAAAGGTGGATGGAAAAAAAACATTTGAAAGTTGAGGCAACGCGTCATGAGCGCATTAGAACGCAATCGCCAAAAGCCACCTGAATGAATTTCTGCATTATGTCAATACCACGAGTCCTCTTACATTTGGCAACTTTAGTCCTATTGATCAAAGAACCATGAAAATGTAGGCACTCTCCCTCAGTTAAGCACATCAACAACTAATTAACGATACACGATATGTTGGTGAACATATCAGAATCGTCCAATATTAGCTAAAAATGTATTAACGCCGATGTGGAAAACCAATGTCAAAGCCGACATACATACCTATATAACGTAGGTACATGAAGTAATGACGCCACCTAAAATGTTGTGCTATACATGCAATACAGAATTCCGAAACAGGCCACAATGTCTGTTGTGTGGATCGAGTAGTTAACAAGTCGAGCAGTCATTTGAAAGACTAACAAAATTTCAGCGAGACAACTCAAAGGCAAAATCCATTAAAGCCAAGACAATTGTTGCCCTTGACAATCAACCGTTTTCTGTCATGGGTGAGGTAGGCTTTCGAGCACCGGTACACACTACCAAGTGCCCTGCCGGAGTTACACAGTAACAGCGTCACTGCCATTTGCTTCACGTCATAAATACCATGGAACGCCGTTTGGGTCTTCGCGTGTCAAAAAAGATACAGTGGCACGGTCAAAGCTGTACAAAAAAGTAAACGCCAACCACAAACGATGCGTTTACAATACTGTGCTGGTAATAAAGCATAATTTGTTCGACTGCAACTTCTAAGGTAGCTGGCTTTAGCTTGGTACCTAGCTAGCACCAATACAACCAGCATGAAAACAATGACCAGTAGAAACTGCAGTAATTTTCATTATTCGTATCAATGATTTAGAAATCCTTGTAAGTATTAGCTAGGTTTCCACTTATTGTTTGCCCATTGAAATTGAACTACAGTTCAAAAATAAATAGCTAGCCAGCTACTTAACCCTGTTGTGTTTTGCTATATTGCACTTGTGATTTCATGAAAATTAAATATTTTTAGTAATTTAATTTGGGCACTCTGCAATTCAGCGGATGTTGACCAAAATGATCCCTGTAACGGGATGAGTGCATCAAGAAGTTAACAGTCGTTCAAGTTCCTGCTAGCTAAAGTACACCTGCATCTCTAGCTGTGTATAGCCACCGTTGACCTCTTGAAGCTAGGGGGCACTATTTTTATGTTTGGAAAAATAACGTTCCCAAAGTAAACGGCCTATTTCTCAGGACCAGATGCTAGAACAAACATATAATTGACAGCTTAGGATAAAAAACACTAAAGTTTCCAAAACTGTAAAAATATTGTCTGTGAGTATAGCAGAACTGATATTGCAGGCGAAAGCCTGAGAAAAATCCAATCAGGAAGTGACTCTTATTTTGAACCCGTGTTCCTATGCATCCCTATTGCCCATTGAAAGGGATATCAACCAGATTCCTTTTTCTATGGCTTCCCTAAGGTGTCAACAGCCTTTAGACAGTTTCAGGCTTTTATTTTGAAGAATGAGCGTGAACGACCACATTGCGTAAGTGGACAGGTGGGGGCTCAGAGTGATTTGTGCGCAAAAGAGAGAGGCATCCAATGTTACTCCCGGTCCTAGTGAAAAGCCAACTGTCCCGGTTGATATATTATCGAATAGATATTTGAAAAACACCTTGAGGAATGATTATAAAAAACGTTTGACATGTTTCTGTTGACATTATGGATATAATTTGGAATTTTTGTCTGCGTTGTGACTCTTTCCGGTGGATTCCTGGGCATAATGCACCAAACTAACGGAGGTATTTGGATATAAAAAATATCTTTATGGAACAAAAGGAACATTTGCTGTCTAACTGGGAGTCTCGTGAGTGAAAACATCCGAAGATCAAAGGTAAACGATTAATTTGATTGCTTTTCTGATTTTCGTGACCAAGTTACCTGATGCTAGGTGTACTTATTGTTTTGTTATGCTATCGATAAACTTACAAACGCTTGTATTGCTTTCGCTGTAAAAATCTGAGACAACAGGGTGATTAACAAAAGGCTAAGCTGGTTTCGCTATATTTCACTTGTGATTTCATGAATATTTTCTAGTAATATTATTTGACTATGCTAGTCAGCGTTGTTGGTGACAATTCTCCCGGATCCGAGGGGGGAAAAAGTCAGTCTCTCAACCACTCCAATGCCAGCCTCCTAGCAGCTAGCTAGGAGGCCAACACCCCCTTTGGCCGCCTTTCCTTTCAGGTCTCTGCTGCCAATGACCGGAGCGAATTGCAATATATATAAAAAAATATATATATAAAAAATTAAATCGCTGAAGCTGGAGACATATTTCCTTCACTAACTTTAAACATCAGCTATCTGAGCAGCTAACCAAGTGCTCCAGCTGTACATAGCCCAGCCCATCCAATGTACCTACCTCATCCCCATATTGTTATTTACTTTCTGCTCTTTTGCACACCAATATTTCTACTTGCACATCATCATCTGCTCATCTATTACTCAAGTGTTAATTTGCTAAACTGTAATTACTTCTACTATGGCCTATTTACTGCCTTACCTCCTCACACCATTTGCACACACTGTATATAGACTTTTTTTCCCCAGTTGTGTTATTGACTGTAAGTTTGTTTATTCCTTGTGTAACTCTGCGTTGTTGTTTGTCACACTGCTTTGCTTTATCTTGGCCAGGTCGCAGTTGTAAATGAGAACTTGTTTCAACTGGCCTACCAGGTTCAATAAAGGTGATATAAAAAAAGAAATTAAACAGCTTGAGAGCAATACTTTTCTTGGTTGTCCAAAATGTATTGTTGAGTTATATTAAATCATACATTGAACTGCAACTACCTATTCTGCCAACAATTCCTTAGTGTACGTCATGGACTGTTGAGTCAAATATAACCTATTTTTAAAACCTCTTATAGAGTTTTGTAGCATAAACTGGGAATTTAATATTTTTAACTGATATGATTGTCTGTTTCATATCTTCCAAAATAGTTAAAACGCCGTCAGTTTCACTTTAGAATCTTCAGCGGCAATGGAAACAAGCTGCGTTTTTCTATCAGATAAAAAAAATGTTTGGCCACCAATATTCCCAGACAGCTCAAAGCATTAAGGAACATACACCGGTGGAACTCAATTTCTGATGAAGTTGAAACTAAGCATTAGGTCTATCCTTACTCTCCTAGCAAGTGTGCAAATGCACCACAAGCACCAAACATGTGGTGTTTGGACAACTTGCATAGTAATAGATCAGATTACTTCATGTTCAATTTGTAACCACTCTGCACTGACAAAATAACATCTTTATAGACTGGACATTGTAACCAGACTACAGGATTAAAGGTCTTGAGAGATGGCCCTATAAAACAGACTTCAGACTCCTTGTGCCAATTACCAACCCAATTAACCACAACATGCCACATTCCATGTGATGAAAGTTGAGCATCTTACCTGGGGGCAGGGACTGTTTCAGCTTCTCTGCCTTCTCCTTGTCTGTGATGACGAGGGTGTACAGGTACCGGCTGCAACGCACCTTGAACTTGACATTGTCCTTGTTCTTCTTGATCTTTACGGCTGTGGGATAATAAACAAGAAGCAATCTATACATTCAACACTATGGTTCGCAGTCAGCGTTCCCAAACAGAATCCTATGTGGGTGCAGAAATTATAAAGACATAAGCGTTAACAAACTCCACATTTTGAGTGTACTGACTAGTGCACAATACTTGATTCAATTGTCAGAAAGTGTCAAATGAGCAGAGCATTTGGGCAACAATGTAATACTTACACTTGGCATCCTTCCTCCTTGCAGTAAGCAAGAAATCTTTAATTTCTTCGATTTTTCGTGGCTGAAATACAACAGGTAAATAATAAGTACAATGTTCTGCAACAACCACACAACTACAGGGGTTAACTCAATGCAAATAGATTAGCTAACATGGCATGACATTATAGCCTCATTGCTGACATAGCTTGTTATTATTATCTTGGCTAGATGGCTAACTAAATGAAAGTAATCTGAGGATTGTCAGTGGACCGGTGGAACTAAAGATTCTGGTAATATCGGAACTTAGCACTAGGTCCACCTTTATTCTGGCAAGCGTGTAAATGCATCACAAGCACGAGACAACCTGTGATGGTTGGACAACTTGCTAAGACATGCTGGTTAGCCAGGTTAACATTGGCTAGCTAACGTTCACTAGTTAGCTCGTTAAAACTCACGATGACAGTTGTAACATAGTTACAGTGAAAGGCAGCTTTCACCACTCGACTCGTTGACATTTCAGTTACTAACGAAATAGCTACACAACATCAGTTTAAGTTAGCTAGCAACTCGTGTACTGGCGGTAGCCAACAACGGCAGCATTACTAGGCCGCAACCGGAATTACTCGGCTAGATAATGCTGGCTAACTAGTTACACAGGTAACAACCAGGCAAACAGATACCAACGTCGCACCGAAATAGCTAACCATAAGCTTACTAAACAAAAGTCTGCCATGAACAGTAAGCCATGTAATTAAAATTCTAAGAAAATGGTCCTCACCATCTTGCCGTGTCAGCGGACTGAAGCCTGAAAGACCGTAGAAAGACAAGGGTCAGAATGCAGATAATTTCAGTAGAACAAGCAACGCAAAACTAAAACTTGGTATATTATATGGATACATCTTTGTACGATCATTCTTTAATAATTTGGGGGGCATATTATGCAGTTATAAGAAGGATGGAGGATGATTATAAATGTATTGAAAAATATACAACTTACACAGCCTGCAAGAGAGGGGACGAAAAGGACGGAACTTCCGCTGACGTAAAATGTATAGCTCAAGCTACGGCATACCATGGAGGACAAATGTAAGATGAACGACTTTCTCTTAACTCATTTATCCTTACTTAAAAATGTACTTCTTATTTTTTGCACACACTGTATAAAACAGAAACAATAACCAATTTGCAAACTCCTGATCCAACATGGCGTAGCAGTGCAGACGTGTTTGTCATTGTCCCGTTTTTTTCGTCTTTTTTAAAAATATATATTTCAATCTCTTTTTCCATTTTTAAATTAAATATACCTTTCGGCAACCAGTCTCACCCAATGTGATACGGATCTACTATTTTTTTGTTACCTTATAGCTAGAACCTCCATCAGATGCTAACCAGCTAATTAGCTACTAGCTATTTAGTAATATATATTTCTTTCTTCTATTTAGTCATTGTTAACCACTGCTAGCGGGCTTTACCTTTAGCTCAGACACCAGCCGCTTTTAGCCTGGATAATACCCGCCAGTCTGCACAGCGCGATATCAACCATAAGCATACCAAACAAAGATTCTATGGTGTTAGAAAATTGGAGACCAATCACATTAAATGAACAATGATGGAAAGCTACTTGCATCCATCTTAGCAGAAAGACTTAAAAATGGTCTTGACCAAATCATTGATGATACCCAGTCTGGTTTTATGAAGGGCAGACATGTACAGTGGGGCAAAAAAGTATTTAGTCAGACACCAATTGTGCAAGTTCTCCCACTTACAAAGATGAGAGAGGCCTCTAATTTTCATCATAGATACACTTCAACTAACAAAATAAAATAAAAAAATCCAGAAAATCAAAATTGTAGGATTTTTAATGAACTTATTTGCAAATTATGGTGGAAAATAAGTATTTGGTCAATAACAAAAGTTTATCTCAATACTTTATATACCCTTTGTTGGCAATGACAGAGGTCAAACGTTTTCTGTAAGTCTTCACAAGGTTTTCACACACTGTTGCTGGTATTTTGGCCCATTCCTCCATGCAGATCTCCTCTAGAGCAGTGATGTTTTGGGGCTGTTGCTGGGCAACACAGACTTTCAACTCCCTCCAAAGATTTTCTATGGGGTTGAGATCTGGAGACTGGCTAGGCCACTCTAGGACCTTGAAATGCTTCTTACGAAGCCACTCCCTCGTTGCCCGGGTGGTGTGTTTGGGATCATTGTCATGCTGAAAGACCCAGCCACGTTTCATCTTCAATGCCCTTGCTGATGGAAGGTTTTCACTCAAAATCTCACGATACATGGCCCCATTCATTCTTTGTTTTACACGGATCAGTGGTCCTGGTCCCTTTGCAGAAAAACAGCCCCAAAGCATGATGTTTCCACCCCCATGCTTCACAGTAGGTATGGTGTTCTTTGGATGAAACTCAGGATTCTTTGTCCTCCAAACACGACGAGTTGAGTTTTTACCAAAAAGTTAGATTTTGGTTTCATCTGACCATATGACATTCTCCCAATCTTCTTCTGGATCACCCAAATGCTCTCTAGCAAACTTCAGATGGGCCTGGACATGTACTGGCTTAAGCAGGGGGACACGTCTGGCACTGCAGGATTTGAGTCCCTGGCGGCGTAGTGTATTACTGATGGTAGGCTTTGTTACTTTGGTTCCAGCTCTCTGCAGGTCATTCACTATGTCCTCCCATTGGGGTTCTGGGATTTTTGCTCACCGTTCTTGTGATCATTTTGACCCCACGGGGTGAGATCTTGCATGGTGCCCCAGATAGAGGGAGATTATCAGTATGTCTTCCATTTCCTAATAATTGCTCCCACAGTTGATTTCTTCAAACCAAGCTGCTTACCTATTGCAGATTCAGTCTTCCCAGCCTGGTGCAGGTATACAATTTTGTTTCTGGTGTCCTTTGACAGCTCTTTGGTCTTGGCCATAGTGGAGTTTGGAGTGTGACTGTTTGAGGTTGTGGACAGGTGTCTTTTATACTGATAACAAGTTCAAACAGGTGCCATTAATACAGGTAACGAGTGGAGGACAGAGGAGCCTCTTAAAGAAGAAGTTACAGGTCTGTGAGAGCCAGAAATCTTGCTTGTTTGTAGATGACCAAATACTTATTTTCCACCATAATTTGCAAATATGTTCATTAAAAATCCTACAATGTGATTTTCTGGATTTTTTTTTCTTATTTTGTCTATCATAGTTGAAGTGTACCTATGATGAACATTACAGGTACAGGCCTCTCTCATATTTTTAAGTGGGAGAACTTGCACAATTGGTGGCTGACTAAATACTTTTTTGCCCCACTGTATAAGTCTTTGCTAGGTAAAGCTCTGCCTTATCTCAGCTCACTGGTCACCATAACAACACCCAACAGCACGCGATCCAGCAGGTACAGTGCATTGCGAAAGTATTTGGCCCCCTTGAACTTTGTGACCTTTTGCCACATTTCAGGCTTCAAACATAAAGATATAAAACTGTATTTTTTTGTGAAGAATCAACAACAAGTGGGACACAATCATGAAGTGGAACGACATTTATTGGATATTTCAAACTTTTTTAACAAATCAAAAACTGAAAAATTGGGCGTGCAAAATTATTCAGCCCCTTTACTTTCAGTGCAGAAAACTCTCTCCAGAAGTTCAGTGAGGATCTCTGAATGATCCAATGTTGACCTAAATGACTAATGATGATAAATACAATCCACCTGTGTGTAATCAAGTCTCCGTATAAATGCACCTGCACTGTGATAGTCTCAGAGGTCCGTTAAAAGCGCAGAGAGCATCATGAAGAACAAGGAACACACCAGGCAGGTCCGAGATACTGTTGTGAAGAAGTTTAAAGCCGGATTTGGATACAAAAAGATTTCCCAAGCTTTAAACATCCCAAGGAGCACTGTGCAAGCGATAATATTGAAATGGAAGGAGTATCAGACCACTGCAAATCTACCAAGACCTGGCCGTCCCTCTAAACTTTCAGCTCATACAAGGAGAAGACTGATCAGAGATGCAGCCAAGAGGCCCATGATCACTCTGGATGAACTGCAGAGATCTACAGCTGAGGTGGGAGACTCTGTCCATAGGACAACAATCAGTTGTATATTGCACAAATCTGGCCTTTATGGAAGAGTGGCAAGAAGAAAGCCATTTCTTAAAGATATCCATAAAAAGTGTTGTTTAAAGTTTGCCACAAGCCACCTGGAAGACACACCAAACATGTGGAAGAAGGTGCTCTGGTCAGATGAAACCAAAATGTAACTTTTTGGCAACAATGCAAGACGTTATGTTTGGCGTAAAAGCAACACAGCCCATCACCCTGAACACACCATCCCCACTGTCAAACATGGTGGTGGCAACATCATGGTTTGGGCCTGCTTTTCTTCAGCAGGGACAGGGAAGATGGTTAAAATTGATGGGAAGATGGATGGAGCCAAATACAGGACCATTCTGGAAGAAAACCTGATGGAGTCTGCAAAAGACCTGAGACTGGGACGGAGATTTGTCTTCCAACAAGACAATGATCCAAAACATAAAGCAAAATCTACAATGGAATGGTTCAAAAATAAACATATCCAGGTGTTAGAATGGCCAAGTCAAAGTCCAGACCTGAATCCAATCGAGAATCTGTGGAAAGAACTGAAAACTGCTGTTCACAAATGCTCTCCATCCAACCTCACTGAGCTCGAGCTGTTTTGCAAGGAGGAATGGGAAAAAATGTCAGTCTCTCGATGTGCAAAACTGATAGAGACATACCCCAAGCGACTTACAGCTGTAATCGCAGCAAAAGGTGGCACTACAAAGTATTAACTTAAGGGGGCTGAATAATTTTGCACGCCCAATTTTTCAGTTTTTGATTTGTTTCATAATATCCAAAAAATATCCAATAAATGTCGTTCCACTTCATGATTGTGTCCCACTTGTTATTGATTCTTCACAAAAAAATACAGTTTTATATCTTTATGTTTGAAGCCTGAAATGTGGCAAAAGGTTGCAAAGTTCAAGGGGGCCGAATACTTTCGCAATGCACTGTATATCTCACTGGTCATCCCCAAAGCCAACACCTCCTTTGGCTGCCTTTCCTTACAGTTCTCTGCTGCCAATGACTGGAACGAATTGCAAAAATCACTAAAGTTTGAGACTTATTTCTCCCTCACTAACTTTCAGCATCAGCTGTCTGAGCAGCTCACCGATCACTGCAGGTGTGCACAGCCCATCTGTAAATTGCCCCTCCAATTACCTACCTCATCCCCATATTGTTTTTATTTACTTTTTTTGCTCTTTTGCAAGCCAGTATGTCTACTTGCACATCATCATCTGCACATCTATCACTCCAGTGTTAATTTGCTAAATTGTAATTACTTCGCTACTATGGCCTATTTATGGCCTTACCTCCTTACTCCATTTGAGAATTTTTCTATTGTTATTGACTATACTTTTGTTTATCCCATGTGCAACTCTGTTGTTGTTTGTGTCACACTGCTTTGCTTTATCTTGGCCAGGTCGCAGTTGTAAATGAGAAGTTGTTCTCAGCTGGCCTACCTGGTTAAATAAAAGTGAAATAAAAACAAAAATAAAAATGAGATTCAAGCAATCTAAATACAGTAATGCAACAGGTTCTAAACTAGTTTGCAAGGCAGGTAGAGCCTAAAAGTAATCTACTTATTATTTTTGTTTCTTTTTTATTTAACCTTTATTTAACTAGGCAGTTAAGTCAGTTAAGAACAAATTCTTATTTACTCGTGTTATTTCCGGTCACAACTTGCAGACTTGTTGTCGAGTTGCTGTGCGTTTTGTTGCCAACCTGTTTTGCTACCTGACAAATTTACGGTTTTTACTTTTTAATTACCGTTTATATATATATATATATATATATATATATTCCTCAACTTTTTCACTCCGGACGCTTTATCTGGACACAATTCGTCAGGACCTCCAACAGCCGAAGCTAAGTAGTAACATTAACATGTCTTCTAATTGCAGTCGCTGTACTCGCCTTACGGCGAGGATAGCTGTGCTACAAGCCCAGCTTCAGACGCAATCGTTAGGCAAGGGTAATTTCAGTGTAGGAAAGGATGAAACAGCGTCTGTGCCACCAGTAAGTACAGATAGCAGTATAAATCCCCTGGCACAGTCCCCGCAGCCGGACAACTTTCTCACGGTTGTCGCTCATTCAGCCGACAGAAACTTCCAACCGGTTTTCCCCATTAAGCAGCGGTTAGGAGTCAGAGGCCGATACTTCTCTGGTCTCTACTCCTCCCATTACAGGGTCTGAGACGCCGAAGCTTCCCACCATTAGCTCTGACAAATTGAAAACTCTAGTCATTGGCGACTCCATTACCCGCAGTATTAGACTTAAAACGAATCATCCAGCGATCATACACTGTTTACCGGGGGGCAGGGCTACCGACGTTAAGGCTAATCTGAAGATGGTGCTGGCTAAAGCTAAAACTGGCGAGTGTAGAGAGTATAGAGATATTGTTATCCACGTCGGCACCAACGATGTTAGGATGAAACAGTCAGAGATCACCAAGCGCAACATAGCTTCTGCGTGTAAATCAGCTAGAAAGATGTGTCGGCATCGAGTAATTGTCTCCGGCCCGCTCCCAGTTAGGGGGAGTGATGAGCTCTACAGCAGTCTCACAACTCAATCGCTGGTTGAAAACTGTTTTCTGCCCCTCCCAAAAGATAGAATTTGTAGATAATTGGCCCTCTTTCTGGGACTCACCCACAAACAGGACCAAGCCTGACCTGCTGAGGAGTGACGGACTCCATCCTAGCTGGAGGGGTGCTCTCATTTTATCTACCAACATAGACAGGGCTCTAACTCCTCTAGCTCCACAATGAAATAGGGTGCAGGCCAGGCAGCAGGCTGTTAGCCAGCCTGCCAGCATAGTGGAGTCTGCCACTAGCACAGTCAGTGTAGTCAGCTCAGCTATCCCCATTGAGACCGTGTCTGTGCCTCGACCTAGGTTGGGCAAAACTAAACATGGCGGTGTCCGCCTTAGCAATCTCACTAGGATAAAGACCACCTCCATTCCTGTCATTATTGAAAGAGATCATGATACCTCACATCTCAAAATAGGGCTACTTAATGTTAGATCCCTTACTTCAAAGGCAATTATAGTCAATGAACTAATCACTGATCATAATCTTGATGTGATTGGCCTGACTGAAACATGGCTTAAGCCTGATGAATTTACTGTGTTAAATGAGGCCTCACCTCCTGGCTACACTAGTGACCATATCCCCCGTGCATCCCGCAAAGGCGGAGGTGTTGCTAACATTTACGATAGCAAATTTCAATTTACAAAAAAAAAAAATGATGTTTTCGTCTTTTGAGCTTCTAGTCATGAAATCTATGCAGCTTACTCAATCACTTTTTATAGCTACTGTTTACAGGCCTCCTGGGCCATATACAGCGTTCCTCACTGAGTTCCCTGAATTCCTATCGGACCTTGTAGTCATAGCAGATAATATTCTAATCTTTGGTGACTTTAATATTCACATGGAAAAGTCCACAGACCCACTCCAAAAGGCTTTTGGAGCCATCATCGACTCAGTGGGTTTTGTCCAACATGTCTCTGGACCCACTCACTGTCACAGTCATACGCTGGACCTAGTTTTGTCCCATGGAATAAATGTTGTGGATCTTTATGTTTTTCCTCATAATCCTGGACTATCGGACCACCATTTTATTACGTTTGCAATTGCAACAAATAATCTGCTCAGACCCCAACCAAGGAACATCAAAAGTTGTGCTATAAATTCACAGACAACACAAAGATTCCTTGATGTCCTTCCAGATTCCCTCTGTCTACCCAAGGACGCCAGAGGACAAAAATCAGTTAACCACCTAACTGAGGAACTCAATTTAACCTTGCGCAATACCCTAGATGCAGTTGCACCCCTAAAAACTAAAAACATTTCTCATAAGAAACTAGCTCCCTGGTACACAGAAAATACCCGAGCTCTGAAGCAAGCTTCCAGAAAATTGGAACGGAAATGGCGCCACACCAAACTGGAAGTCTTCCGACTAGCTTGGAAAGACAGTACTGTGCAGTACCGAAGAGCCCTTACTGCTGCTCGATCATCCTATTTTTCTAACTTAATTGAGGAAAATAAGAACAATCCGAAATTCCTTTTTGATACTGTCGCAAAGCTAACTAAAAAGCAGCATTCCCCAAAAGAGGATGACTTTCACTTTAGCAGTGATAAATTCATGAACTTCTTTGAGGAAAAGATTATGATTATTAGAAAGCAAATTACGGACTCCTCTTTAAATCTGCGTATTCCTTCAAAGCTCAGTTGTCCTGAGTCTGCACAACTCTGCCAGGACCCAGGATCAAGAGAGACGCTCAAGTGTTTTAGTATATTATCTCTTGACACAATGATGAAAACAATCATGGCCTCTAAACCTTCAAGCTGCATACTGGACCCTATTCCAACTAAACTACTGAAAGAGCTGCTTCCTGTGCTTGGCCCTCCTATGTTGAACATAATAAACGGCTCTCTATCCACCGGATGTGTACCAAACTCACTAAAAGTGGCAGTAATAAAGCCTCTCTTGAAAAAGCCAAACCTTGACCCAGAAAATATAAAAAACTATCGGCCTATATCGAATCTTCCATTCCTCTCAAAATTTTTAGAAAAGGCTGTTGCGCAACAACTCACTGCCTTCCTGAAGACGAACAATGTATACGAAATGCTTCAGTCTGGTTTTAGACCCCATCATAGCACTGAGACGGCACTTGTGAAGGTGGTAAATGACATTGTAATGGCATCGGACCGAGGCTCTGCATCTGTCCTCGTATTCCTAGACCTTAGTGCTGCTTTTGATACCATCGATCATCACATTCTTTTGGGGAGATTGGAAACCCAAATCGGTCTACACGGACAAGTTCTGGCCTGGTTTAGATCTTATCTGTCGGAAAGATATCAGTTTGTCTCTGTGAATGGTTTGTCCTCTGACAAGTCAACTGTAAATTTCGGTGTTCCTCAAGGTTCCGTTTTAGGACCACTATTGTTTTCACTATATATTTTACCTCTTGGGGATGTTATTCGAAAACATAATGTTAACTTTCACTGCTATGCGGATGACACACAGCTGTACATTTCAATGAAACATGGTGAAGCCCCAAAATTGCCCTTGCTAGAAGCATGTGTTTCAGACATAAGGAAGTGGATGGCTGCAAACGTTCTACTTTTAAACTCGGACAAAACAGAGATGCTTGTTCTAGGTCCCAAGAAACAAAGAGATCTTCTGTTGAATCTGACAATTAATCTTAATGGTTGTACAGTCGTCTCAAATAAAACTGTGAAGGACCTCGGCGTTACTCTGGACCCTGTCCTCTCTTTTGAAGAACATATCAAGACTGTTTCAAGGACAGCTTTTTTCCATCTACGTAACATTGCAAAAATCAGAAACTTTCTGTCCAAAAATGATGCAGAAAAATTCATCCATGCTTTTTTCACTTCTAGGTTAGACTACTGCAATGCTCTACTTTCCGGCTACCCGGATAAAGCACTAAATAAACTTCAGTTAGTGCTAAATACGGCTGCTAGAATCCTGACTAGAACCCAAAAATTTGATCATATTACTCCAGTGCTAGCCTCTCTACACTGGCTTCCTGTCAAAGCAAGGGCTGATTTCAAGGTTTTACTGCTAACCTACAAAGCATTACATGGGCTTGCTCCTACCTATCTCTCTGATTTGGTCCTGCCGTACATACCTACACGTACGCTACGGTCACAAGACGCAGGCCTCCTAATTGTCCCTAGAATTTCTAAGCAAACAGCTGGAGGCAGGGCTTTCTCCTATAGAGCTCCATTTTCAGTTTTGGAAACTTTAGAGTGTTTTCTATCCTAAGCTGTCAATTATATGCATATTCTATCTAGCATCTTGTCCTGACAAAATATCCCGTTTACTTTTGGTTTGTTATTTTTCCAAAAATGAAAATACTGCCCCCTAGTCACAACAGGATATTTATTAAGAACAAATTCTTATTTACTCATGTGTTATTTTAATGTCTTCTGTATAGGATGTCTATCTAGATAAAGGGTCATATTCCACTCACTGGTCACAATTTTTTCTGTTCCAACGGAAGTCAATTAACTAAGTAGACCAGACACAGCTGCTATCGCATGGTGTCTATGGGAGACACCCCCTACAAGGTCATGAACAGTACAAATCTTGTTTTTCATGAAAATTGATGATATTTGGATGAAACCAGATCAAAGTATGATAACCAAAGTATGAAAAATGTCTGATACTTCTACATTGATAAAGTTTGATCTTTCTGGTCCCTTCCCCCATGTCAAACACATGAATTCAGAAGACGGGATTATTAAGTAGACAGGAACTGATGAAGAATGAACTATGATGGGACAAAATGGCGGAGAGTACACAGAAGATGGTGGAGGCAGATGTTTTGTTTGAAACTGATGAGAGTGAGAAGGAGAATACAGAAGGAAACATGGTAAGTAAAGGGGTCCTGGAGTAAATCCAGACCGAGTTCTGACTGTTCTTTAAACGGAGGGAGGGTTTTGGATCGATCCAGATACCTGGGATGTCCGTTTGAAGTCTCAATGAAAATTAAAGCTGTGTTAGATGAGGTGGCATCAGTGAAAATAACAAGAAATCTGTTTATTTGGGGGTTTCGTTTGTCCGAGGAGCAGAAGGAGTTTGCTTTGCACCTGAAAAAGATATAGAATTGGAATGTGTCGTGTGTGGATCTGCGAAGCAGGGTGCCTGTTAAGGGTGTTATCTCTGGAGTGGCGCTAGAAGTGAGAGGATGTAACTGAAGAAATAGATGCAGTGGTTGGTGCACGCCGACTGACCCGCATTGAGGAAGCCCACTCCATCTATTCTTTTGAATTATGTGAGATATCCTGTGAGAGCCTTCGTGCCCAAACCCATGCGGTGGGATAAATGTAAACCATTTGGACATGTCAAGTGTATATAGACGGGAGGAGTATCACATGCCAGTTGAGGCGAAATGCTGTAAATGTGGTGGTGAACATGCACCAGAATTCATGAAGTGCCCAGTTAGAGTGAAGGAGACAGAGGTGGCAAGTATTAGGGCTGTCCAGCATGTCTCCTATCCGGAGGCAGCGAGAAGAGGGGAAGAAGGGAGTAAAGGTGAAGAAACCATGGTAGTTTGGTCCGCTTCCGTAATGGGTCCGTGGTCAAGCAACCACCCCTCATCACTGTCAAATGCTCCCTAAAACACTTCAGCGAGCAGGCCTTTCTAATCGACCTGGCCCGGGTATCCTGGAAGGATATTGACCTCATCCTGTCAGTAGAGGATGCCTGGTTGCTCTTTAAAAGTGTTCTCCTCACCATCTTAAATAAGCATGCCCCATTCAAAAAATTTAGAACTAAGAACAGATATAGCCCTTGGTTCACCCCAGTCTTCCTATTTCGCAACAAAGCCTCCTTCACTCATGCTGCCAAACATACCCTCGTAAAACTGACTATCCTACCGATCCTCGACTTCGGCGATGTCATTTACAAAATAGCCTCCAACACTCTACTCAGCAAACTGGATGCAGTCTATCACAGTGCCGTCCGTTTTGTCACCAAATCCCCATATACCACCTACCACTGCGACCTGTATGCTCTCATCGGCTGGCCCTCGCTACATATTCGTCGCCAGACCCACTGGCTCCAGGTCATCTTTAAGTCTTTGCTAGGTAAAGCCCCGCCTTATCTCAGCTCACTGGTCACCATAACAACACCCACCCGTAGCACGTGCTCCAGCAGGTATATTTCACTGGTCATCCCCAAAGCCAAAGCCTTTCCTTCCAATTCTCTGCTGTCAATGACTGGAACGAATTGCAAAAATCACTGAAGCTGGAGACTTATATCTCCCTCTCTAACCTTAAGCATCAGCTGTCAGAGCAGCTTACCGATCACTGTACCTGTACACAGCCAATCTGTAAATAGCACACCCAACTACCTCATCCCCATATTATTACTCACCCTCTTGCTTTTTTGCACCCCAGTATCTTTACTTGCACATCATCATCTGCACATATCACTCCAGTATTAATGCTAAATTGTAATTATTTTTGCCTCTATGGCCTATTTATTGCCTACCTCCCTACTCTCCTACATTTTCACACACTGTACATAGATCTTTCTATTTTTCATTTTCTTTTGTGTTATTGACTGTACGTTTGTTTATGTGTAACTCTGTGTTGTTGTTTTTGTCGCACTGCTTTGCTTTATCTTGGCCAGATCACAGTTGTAAATGAGAACTTGTTCTCAACTGGCCTACCTGGTTAAATAGGTGAAATAAATAAATATATTAAGCCTATAGGACAAATGCAGGACGTTTATTGCATATTACATTTTGAAATTCTTGCCATGCTTGACTACGTTGAATACACAAATCATTTGAATGATTTAAGAGTGCAATTATCTTTTATCTTTGTATTATTACAAGTGTCAAGACAGATTATTCACTGGTTTGCAGCAAAAATGCATCGTCCTTCAGTTAGCTTCATTCAACGGTACACACTCCATGTGGCTATTGGAAAATATGAAATGTATCTTTCACTATCTTCCTAGTTTGAGATGATAGTGAAAGTAATCAAAAGTTTAGTTTAGCAACCAGAGGGTGATACAGTCTATTGGCCAATCGGCTTAGTGGTCCTATGGACGGATACTCCAATCTCCGCTGTGGAGCTTTGCATCTCCTTCAGGGTTATCTTTGGTCTTTTTGTTGCTTTTCTGATTAATGCCCACCTTGCCTGGTCTGTGAGTTTTGGTGGGCGGCCCTCTCTTGGCAGGTTTGTTGTGGTGCCATATTCTTACATTTTTTAAATAATGGACTTTATTTAACTAAATATGTGACTTCTGAAGGTCATTGGTTGCACCTGATCTTATTTAGGGGCTTCATAGCAAAGGTGGAAATACATATGAACACACCACTGTTAAGTAAACATTTTTATTGTTTTATATTTTTTTAAACAAGTAATTGTTTTTATTTCACTTCACTTATTTGGACTATTTTGTGTATGTCCATTACATGAAGTCCCCCAAGGGGGATGAATACTTTTGCAAGACACTGTATATTAATAAGCCCTAAGAGTTCAACAGTGCCGCTCTGTATTTGTGTACAGAGCGGCACTGTATGATATACCCCCCTCTGTCAATAATTGACATCTTCTGTCTCTGTGTGGGTTGGAGTGTTCTCTTTAATGGTGTGAGTTTGACTGACAGCTCAGGGTGTCTCTGCGGAGTCATGCACTCTGCTCTCTGCATTCATTAATAAAGACAGTATATGCATCCCAAATGGCACCCCATTCCCTTCATAGTGCACTACTATAGACCCATGGACATTATAAAGGAAATAGGTTGCCCTTTGGGACGTATACTTTCAATACTACTTCATTAACACATAGGCTAGTACATTGATACAGTAGATTCTGAAAGTATTCAGACCACTGAACTTTTCCCACATTTTGTCACATTATAGCCTTATTCTACAATTGATAAAATAGCGTTTTCCCTCATCAATCTACACACAACACCCCATAATGAAAAAGAAAAAACAGGTTTTTAGACATTTTTTGCAAATGTATTAAAAATAAACGGAAATATTGCATTTACTTAAGTATTCAGACTCTTTACTCAGTACTTTGTTGAAGCACCTTTGGCCTTGAGTCCTCTTGGGTATGACGCTACAAGCTTGGCACAACTGTATTTGGGGAGTTTCTCCAATTCCTCTCTACAGATCTTGCCAAGCTCTGTCAGGTTGGATGGGGAGAGTCGCTGCACAGCAATTTTTAATTCTCTCCAGAGATGTTTGATCGGGTTCATGTCCGGGCTCTGGCTGGGCCACTCAAGGACATTGAGACTTGTCCCGAAGCCACTCTTTCATTGTCCTGGCTGTGTGCTTAGGGTTGTTGTCCTGTTGGAAGTTGAACATTCATCCCAGTCTGAGGTCCTGAGCGCTCTGGAGTAGGTTTTCATCAAGAATAGTTCTGTACTTTGCTCTGTCCATCTTTTCCTTGATATTGACTAGTCTCCCAGTCCCTACCCCTGAAAAACATCCCTGCAAGATGGAGCTACTACCACCATGCTTTACCGTAAGGATGGTTTTGGCCAGGTGATGAGCGGTGCCTGGTATCCTCCAGACATGACACTTGGCATTCAGGCCAAAGAGTTCAATCTTGGTTTCATCAGACCAGAGAATCTTCTTTCTCATGGTCTGAGAGTCCGTTAAGTGCCTTTTGGCAAACTCCAAGCAGGCTGTCATGTGCCTTTTACTGAGGAGTGGTTTCTGTCTGGCTACTCTACCATAAAGGCCTGATTGGTGGAGTGCTGCAGAGATGGTTGTCCTTCTGGAACTTTCTCCCATCTCCACAGATGAAATCTGGAGCTCTGTCAGAGTGACCATCGGGTTCTTGGTCACCCCCCTGACCAAGGTCCTTCTCCCCCGATTGCAGTTTGGATGGGCAGCCAGCTCTAGGAAGAGTCTTTCTGGTTCCATACTTCTTTTCCATTTAAGAATGTTTGAGGCCACTGTGTTCTTGGGGATCTTCAATGCTGCAGACATTTTTTGGTATCCTTCCCCAGATCTCTGCCACGACACAATCCTGTCAAGGAGCTCTACGGACAATTCCTTCGACCTCGTGGATTAGTTTTTGCTCTGACATGCACTGTCAACTGTGGAACCTTATATAGACAGGTGTGTGACTTTCCAAAAAATGTCCAATCAATTGAATTTACAAAAGGTGGACTCCAATCAAGTTGTAGAAACATCTCACGGATGATCAATGGAAACAGGATGCACCTGAGCTCAATTTCAAGTCTCATAGCAAAGGGTCTGAATACTTTTTTTAAATAAGGTATGTTTTATATACATTTGCAAACATTTCTAAAAACCTGTTTGTGTTTATTGTGTGTAGATTGATGAGGGAAAAAGTAATTTAATCAATTTTAGAATAAGGTTGTAAAATGTGAAAAAAGTGAAGGTCTGAATACTTTTCGATTACACACACAGGTCAGACCCCTGGATACCCCCCCCCCCCTCTCTGTTCATTGTTCTCTTGGGATGCAGGATAATGCCAGGTTTGTCAATGACATTCACAGCACAATCATCTAATTAGAAAACTATAAAAACATTTCTGATATTGATGAGAATGTCTAGCCCCTCATTGTTATTCTAGATTTTCTTAGTTTCTTCTTGACCATTTCAAAGAAGATTGTGCTGGATTGGATGCAGGCCAGGGGTGCCTATAATTGCCTTTTCATTATGGAGATCAAAACGGTCAGTTATTATTCCAGTAAGACACAACAATTGTTGCCTGCTGAGAAAAATCTATAATTTTCATAAAATAATTAATTTCATTCTGTTCATCCTCCATTTCAGGTTCACCCTTTCTAAGACATACAGTGGGGCAAACAAGTATTTAGTCAGCCACCAATTGTGCAAGTTCTCCCACTTAAATAGATGAGAGAGGCCTGTAATTTTCATCATAGGTACACTTCAAGTATGACAGACAAAATGAGAAAAAAAATCCAGAAAATCACATTGTAGGATTGTTAATTAATTTATTTGCAAATTATGGTGGAAAATAAGTATTTGGTCACCTACAAACAAGCAAGATTTCTGGCTCTCACAGACCTGTAACTTCTTCTTTAAGAGGCTCCTCTGTCCTCCACTCGTTACCTGTATTAATGGCACCTTTTTGAACTTGTTATCAGTATAAAAGACACCTGTCCACAACCTCAAACAGTCACACTCCAAACTCCACTATGGCCAAGACCAAAGAGCTGTCAAAGGACACCAGAAACAAAATTGTAGACCTGCACCTGGCTGGGAAGACTAAATCTGCAATAGGTAAGCAGCTTGGTTTGAAGAAATCAACTGTGGGAGCAATTATTAGGAAATGGAAGACATACAAGACCACTGATAATCTCCCTCGATCTGGGGCTCCACGCAAGATCTCACCACGTGGGGTCAAAATGATCACAAGAACGGTGAGCAAAAATCCCAGAACCACACGGGGGGACCTAGTGAATGACCTGCAGAGAGCTGGGACCAAAGTAACAAAGCCTACCATCAGTAACACACTACGCCGCCAGGGACTCAAATCCTGCAGTGCCAGACGTGTCCCCCTGCTTAAGCCAGTACATGTCCAGGCCCATCTGAAGTTTGCTAGAGAGCATTTGGATGATCCAGAAGAAGATTGGGAGAATGTCATATGGTCAGATGAAACCAAAATATAACTTTTTGGTAAAAACTCATCTCGTCGTGTTTGGAGGACAAAGAATGCTGAGTTGCATCCAAAGAACACCATACCTACTGTGAAGCATGGGGGTGGAAACATCATGCTTTGGGGCTGTTTTTCTGCAAAGGGACCAGGACGACTGATCTGTGTAAAGGAAAGAATGAATGGGGCCATGTATTGTGAGATTTTGAGTGAAAACCTCCTTCCATCAGCAAGGGCATTGAAGATGAAACGTGGCTGGGTCTTTCAGCATGACAATGATCCCAAACACACCGCCCGGGCAACGAAGGAGTGGCTTCGTAAGAAGCATTTCAAGGTCCTGGAGTGACCTAGCCAGTCTCCAGATCTCAACCCCATAGAAAATCTTTGGAGGGAGTTGAAAGTCCGTGTTGCCCAGCAACAGCCCCAAAACATCACTGCTCTAGAGGAGATCTGCATGGAGGAATGGGCCAAAATACCAGCAACAGTGTGTGAAAACCTTGTGAAGACTTACAGAAAACGTTTGACCTCTGTCATTGCCAACAAAGGGTATATAACAGGTATATAAAGTATTGAGTTAAACTTTTGTTATTGACCAAATACTTATTTTCCAAAAGTGTACCTATGATGAAAATTACAGGCCTCTCTCATATTTTTAAGTGGGAGAACTTGCACAATTGGTGGCTGACTAAATACTTTTTTGCCCCACTGTTCCTTTGCCATGCAGTTCTAGATAAACGACAGCAGAGGTCACTAACCCATCATGAATGGAGTTGTGTAATTCTCACTGTGAAACATGGGTGGCACTGTCTACCCTGGTAACAATGGGCTTGCTGGGCACATCTTTTTAAGTCTAATAAAATTAGAGAGTTGGGAATTAGATTTTTTTGAATATAGGGAGTTAAAATCACATAATTATGTTTAAACTGTATATGCTATTGAAAAGGGTAACGTTTTTATTTAACCTTTATTTAACTAGGCATGTCAGTTAAAAACAAATTCTTATTTATTTTTTGGGATTAAAAAAATAAAGAAATACAATATAAATATAGGACAAAACACACATTCCATCAAGAGAGACAACACTACACAAAGAAAGACCTAAGACAACAACATAGCAAGGCAGCAACATAACATAACAACAACATGGTAGCAACACAAAACATGGTACAAACATTATTGGGCACAGACAACAGCACAAAGGGCAAGAAGGTAGAGACAACAATACATCACACAAAGCAGCCACAACTGTCAGTAAGAGTGTCCATGATTGAGTCTTTGAATGAAGAGATTGAGATAAAACTGTCCAGTTTGTGTGTTTGTTGTAGCTCGTTCCAGTCGCCAGCTGCAGTGAACTGAAAAGAGGAGCAACCCAGGGATGTGTGTGCTTTGGGGACCTTTAACAGAATGTGTCTGGCAGAACGGGTGTTGTATGTGGAGGATGAGGGCTGCAGTAGATATCTCAGATAGGGGGGAGTGAGGCCTAAGAGGGTTTTATAAATAAGCATTGAGTGCAGTGATGTGTCCTATAAGGAGCATCGCCGAAAGGTAAAGAACATCTAGCCGCTCGAGACCAACCTTACTATAAATTATGTCTCCATAATCTAGCATGGTCATCTGGTCATCTGAATCAGGGTTAGTTTGGCAGCTGGGGTGAAAGAGGAGTGATTATGATAGAGGAAACCAAATCTAGATTTAACTTTATCCTGCAGCTTTGATATTTGCTGAGAGAAGGATGTAAAACAAAGGGCTTTATAAATACATTTGATTGATTGACAGTGCACTGTCTAGCCATACTCCCAAGTACTTGACTACCTCAAGCTCTAAACCCTCAGAGGTAGTAAGTAATAACACATGTGGGAAGAGGGGCATTCTTCTTACCAAACCAAAATACCTTTGTTTTGGAGGTGTTCAGGACAAGGTTAAGGGTAGCGAAAGCTTGTTGGACACTTAGAAAGCTTTGTTTTAGAGCATTTAACACAAAATCCGTGGAGGGGCCAGCTGAGTATAAGACTGTATCATCTGCATATAAATGGATGAGAGGGCTTCCTACTGCCTGAGCTATGTTGTTGACGTAAATTGAGCTTCCATTGGGCTTCCATTAACACTATCGTTCCATCACATCTTAAAGTACAATGCTATCTTGGAATTCAGTGCCATTTTGAAATTATTACCTTGAACAATCTGCTCCCATTGGATTCATGAACTGTAAATGAGCCAGTCTTTCAGAAATGCATTTACAAATAACTTCTGAGCGTACTTTAAAAAAAGCCAACAATTGAACTGTTGCAAATTCTCTTAATAGGCTGTGGGTGCATTTAAACAGGCAGCTAATTCTGACCAGTTACCACTAATTGCTAGGGCCGCGACAATACCAGTATCGCAATACTCGTTAGTATCGTGGCAAGGAAACAAAACATGAAGCGGATTTAACTTCTTTAGGAGTCAGAGCTACTTCATGTTCTCATTTCTGCCATGGAAAAAACATTGCAATACTGCTGGTATCGTCACAGCCCTACTAATTCTTCTGACCAATGAGATCAGCTCTTTTGCCAATAATTGCGCAAATGATCAGAATGGGGGTTCCTGTGTAAATACAGCCTTTGACTATGGGCAAGATTCAGATCAGCTGCCCATCACCAACACATGTTATTGTGAAAACTGGCAGCATTTAGCTGTATAGGAGTCTAATGGATATTTAGTGTATGTCCAAACTACTCTGGTAATACTATCAGCATGTTCAATAGAATTTTGACCATAAAATGAAACATGATCCAATATACAATATGCACTGTATCAGTAACACTATCTAATTCATAAGTAGTGGCCTGGAGTCTGTGATTGTAGCTAGGAGGTCCTTCCTATAAAGCATTCACGTTCCTAGTCTCTCAGCCTCCTGTAACATACATATACAGTGCATTCGGTAAGTATTCAGACACCTTTTCTTTTTTCACAATTTGTTACATTACAGCCTTATTCTAAAATGAATAAAATAGTTGTTTTTTTCCCCTCATCAATCTACACACAATTCCACATAATGACAAAGCAAAAACAGTTTTTTAGACATTGAACATTTATAATTACATTTTTAAATGAAGTATTGCATTTACCTAAGTATTCAGACCCTTTACTCAGTATTTTGTTGAAGCAGCTTTGGCAGCGATTACAGCCTCAAGTCTTCTTGGGTATGACGCTACAAGCTTGACGCTATGGAGAAGGTTTTGATCAAGGATCTCTCTGTACTTTGCTCCATTCATCTTTCCCTCGATCCTGACTAGTCTCCCAGTCCCTGACGCTGAAAAACATTCCCACTGCATGATGCTACCACCACCATGCTTCACCGTAGGGAGGATGCCAGGTTTCCCTCAGATGACACTCTTGGCATTCGGGCCAAAGAGTTCAATCTTGGATTCATCAGACCAGAGAATGTTGTTTCTCATGGTCTGATAGTCCTTCAGGTGCCTTGGCAAAATCCAAGCGGGCTGTCACATGCCTTATACTGAGGAGTGGCTTCCGTTTGGCCACTCCACCAAAAAAGGCTGGATTGGTGGAGTGCTGCAGAGATGGTTGTCCTTCTGGAAGGTCCTTCTTTCTCCACAGAGAAACTCTGGAGCTCTGTCAGAATGACCATCGGGTTCTTGGTCACCTCCCTGAACTAGGCCCTTCTCCCCCCTGATTGCTCAGTTTGGCCGGGCGGTCAGCTCTAGGAAATGTCTTGGCGGCTCCAAACTTCTTCCATTTAAGAATTGTCACGTAGAGTAGGCCAGACGGCTATACTGGAAAACCTAACCTCTATCAAAATAAAAAGATGGCGGAGCCACAAATGTTTTTCTGTGCAAGGGTGTTTATTTACATAGTGATTCTGGAACAAAAACAACAGTACTGCCATCAAACATATACCTTATGGGACAGCTAAACACAATGATGCCCCATTCAACGCTCAATCCAAAATGGCCTCCCCATGAACTGAAAGAGAGGCTTCTTTTGTAGGGCTAGCCCCTCCCCTCAGAACAATTAACACTAATTAATTAAGCAATTATCTAGTCAAACCTACACTTTCCATTAACTAAACATACTAAAGTATATACATTGCAACATGTTTATGATACAATATCACAACTTAACAGTTACAAAATTACATCACTACTGACAGTGTCTTTCAGTATGCACATTTACATTAATGAGCCATTTGGGACAGGCACTACAAAGTTAGCCCAATTCCCTTTGCTCAGGTCCTTATCCAGCATACCCGGAAGCTACAGAGATGGAGAGAGAGAGGAACAGAACAAACAAACAGAGCGCTCATCCATAACATCGATAAGTAAAATACATATTGCTTGTATTAAATATGAACATTGACATAAGTGTGAAATGTATGTACTAAGACAGAGAAGTTAACTTGTGTGTTGACACACATTGTTAACTTATCTTAGAACGGAGCAGGGAGGAGTGATGAATGTGTGTGTGCGTTAAAGTACCAAATGCTGCCCGCGGTCAGTGACGGACTTCTACCTCACAAGAATGATGGAGGCCACTGTGTTCTTGGGGCCCTTCAACGCTGCAGACATTTTTTGGTACCCTTCCCCAGAACTGTGCTTCGACACAATCCTGTCTCGGAGCTCTACAGAAAATTCCTTCGACCTCATGGCTTGGTTTTTGCTCTGACATGCATTGTCAACTGTGGGACCTTATATAGACAGGTGTGTCCCTTTCCAAATCATGTCCAATCATTTTGTTGAAACATCTCAAGGATAATCAATGGAAACAAGATGCACCTGCGCTCAATTTCGAGTCTCATAGCAAAGGGTCTGAACACTTATTTAAATAAGATATTTCTCTAACGTAACAAAATGTAGAAAAGTGCAAAAGGTCGGAATACTTTCCGAATGCACTGTATACAGTGGGGCAAAAAAGTATTTAGTCAGCCACCAATTGTGCAAGTTCTCCCACTTAAAAATATGAGAGAGGCCTGTAATTTATCATAGGTACACTTCAACTATGACAGACAAAATGAGAAAAAAAATCCAGAAAATCACATTGTAGGATTTTTTATGAATTTATTTGCAAATTATGGTGGAAAATAAGTATTTGGTCAATAACAAAAGTTTATCTCAATACTTTATATACCTGTTATATACCCTTTGTTGGTAATGACAGAGGTCAAACGTTTTCTGTAAGTCTTCACAAGGTTTTCACACACTGTTGCTGGTATTTTCCTCCATGCAGATCTCCTCTAGAGCAGTGATGTTTTGGGGCTGTTGCTGGGCAACACGGACTTACAAATCCCTCCAAAGATTTTCTATGGGGTTGAGATCTGGAGACTGGCTAGGCCACTCCAGGACCTTGAAATGCTTCTTACGACGCCACTCCTTCGTTGCCCGGGCGGTGTGTTTGGGATCATTGTCATGCTGAAAGACCCAGCCACGTTTCATCTTCAATGCCCTTGCTGATGGAAGGAGGTTTTCACTCAAAATCTCACGATACATGGCCCCATTCATTCTTTCCTTTACACGGATCAGTCGTCCTGGTCCCTTTGCAGAAAAACAGCCCCAAAGCATGATGTTTCCACCCCCATGCTTCACAGTAGGTATGGTGTTCTTTGGATGCAACTCAGCATTCTTTGTCCTCCAAACACGACGAGATGAGTTTTTACCAAAAAGTTATATTTTGGTTTCATCTGACCATATGACATTCTCCCAATCTTCTTCTGGATCATCCAAATGCTCTCTAGCAAACTTCAGATGGGCCTGGACATGTACTGGCTTAAGCAGGGGGACACGTCTGGCACTGCAGGATTTGAGTCCCTGGCGGCGTAGTGTGTTACTGATGGTAGGCTTTGTTACTTTGGTCCCAGCTCTCTGCAGGTCATTCACTAGGTCCCCCCGTGTGGTTCTGGGATTTTTGCTCACCGTTCTTGTGATCATTTTGACCCCACGTGGTGAGATCTTGCGTGGAGCCCCAGATCGAGGGAGATTATCAGTGGTCTTGTATGTCTTCCATTTCCTAATAATTGCTCCCACAGTTGATTTCTTCAAACCAAGCTGCTTACCTATTGCAGATTTAGTCTTCCCAGCCAGGTGCAGGTCTACAATTTTGTTTCTGGTGTCCTTTGACAGCTCTTTGGTCTTGGCCATAGTGGAGTTTGGAGTGTGACTGTTTGAGGTTGTGGACAGGTGTCTTTTATACTGATAACAAGTTCAAAAAGGTGCCATTAATACAGGTAACGAGTGGAGGACAGAGGAGCCTCTTAAAGAAGAAGTTACAGGTCTGTGAGAGCCAGAAATCTTGCTTGTTTGTAGGTGACCAAATACTTATTTTCCACCATAATTTGCAAATAAATTAATTAACAATCCTACAATGTGATTTTCTGGATTTTTTTTCTCATTTTGTCTGTCATAGTTGAAGTGTACTTATGATGAAAATTACAGGCCTCTCTCATCTATTTAAGTGGGAGAACTTGCACAATTGGTGGCTGACTAAATACTTTTTTGCCCCACTGTACATACACAGTACCAGAGTGTGCAAATATATCAACAAGGCAAGGGCGGCTACTTCGAAGAATCTGAAATCAATTGGCATTTTTTAAAACACTTTTTTGGTTACTACATGATTCCATGTGTGTTATTTCATAATTTTGTTGTCTTCACTATTATTCTACAATGTTGAAAATAGTCAAAATAAAGAAAAAACCCATGAATTATTAGGTGTGTCCAAACCTTTGACCGGTACTGTACGCGCACACACACACACACACACACACCTTCCAGGCTGTAAACCTACAGGTGGGGTGGGTCCAGGCTGGGAGACAGCAGGGGGAGATCTGGATGAGAGGTAATGAGTCATTCTGGGGACGGCTCCATAATCAATCATGGTTTGGTCACACAGTTCACGACAGACTCCATAACGGCGAATGAGAATAAGGGAAGGAGATTAATAGACCCACCATCATTGGATCCAGATGAATTCAGTCAGAAATGAAACATCGACTGTAAAATAACGCCGGACCTGAATGGACTAGTATGACAGTCTATTTGGATGAGCTAGAGTGCTTAAAGTTGTGAATGTTTTGTAACCCTCAAGATAACCTTTACAGTGTTATTTATTAGAAATTAGGAGATTAAGGGTTTTGAGAATTAAAAACAACATGGTACGTCCATGTCATTGAAGCTCTCCTCTAGCTCTTGTGCATACAGTGAGTTTTGGTGCAGAGTACATCACACACTATCCAGTTCTCTCAACTTCCTTAATCTCTAATCATTGATTGAATCAAATGGTCAAATATCGACCCTCTTTCACTGGCCTTATCAGAGGCAAACTAAATGGTAATCAAAGTCCTACAGATGAGTGAGATTACTGAAGGTCTGAGTGACTGATCACTCTGTCAGCGTCTCAGTTTGGACTACATCTGCATGCAGCACAGCTTGTCGGTTTTGGTTTCTCCAGGTTTTTGTGATTTGGACCAGTAGTCTGTGGTGCTGAACAGAGCAGAGCATTCTACATCCCTCAGAGTGTGTGTCCCAAATGGCACCATATTCCCTATATAGTGCACAACTTTTGAACTGAGGGCCCATGTCAAAAGTAGTGCACTAAATAAGGAATAGGGTGCCATTTGGGATGCAACCTTTACCCATCTCCCTCACTCTGTTCTGGCTCCTGCCAGATATGTCATCTTTGGCTGTCTTCCAGAGCATGTTTGACTGAAAGTTATCTGCCAGGGCTTGGACCTCCAAAGCTCCTGCCCCCATCCCTAACTGCTCTTCACCTCCCTCCTGGCTGGCACTAGTCACTTTAATAATGTTTACATATCTGGCATTACTCATCTCATATATACTGTATTCTATGCTATTCTACTGTATCTTAGTCACTTTAATAATGTTTACACATCTGGCATTACTCATCTCATATGCATATACTGTATTCTATACTATCTTAGTCACTTAATGTTTACATATCTGGTATTACTCATCTCATATCTATATACTTTATTCTATTCTACTGTATCTTAGTGACATTATAATGTTTACATATCTTGCATTACTCATCTCATATGTATATACTGTTTTCTATTCTATTCTACTGCATCTTAGCACGTTCCGCTCTGCCATCACTCGTCCATATGTATATAGTCTTAATTCATTCCTACTTAGTTTTGTGTATATTACTTGTTAGATTTTACTGCACTGTCAGAGCTAGAAGCACAAGCATTTCACTACACCCGCAATAACATCTGCTAATCATGTGTATGTGACCCATACAATTTGATTTGGTTTGGTGGAACCCTGTATGAAGGGTATTCATTTATGACAATACGCGCTGTTACAAATCTAAAATATTATGGGTGCTCTGGAAGAGTGGTTTGTGTTTGTTTCATTCCAGATGATTAAATAAGTAGTAAAAAAAACAAACTATGATGAACCTTTTTCCCCTCCTCTTTGCACCAACCCAGCATTAGAATGGGCAAGATCCCATTTAGTTAAACAGTACATTACTGTATATGTCTAATTTAACATATCTCACACCATTCATTACCATTAGATCATTACTCCTTATAGTACCATGTACCGTGAAGCTGCTCTTTTTCACTGATAGTTAGGTGATGTACTGTGCTATAGGACATGTAGACCTGGGGCCCATGGGCCTGAAATCATAACAATACATTCTTACTTAACTGCTTTCATTTACCTAGGTCCTATAGAATAGCCTTGAGCTAGCTGTCTTTCATACTACAGCATCTCATCTTGAAATGACATACTCTACTACCAGTCTAGTTGCTATTCTGTTTTGAGAAAAATGTTGCTGCAGTCTGTCCATTTGTCCAGTGAAGCGTTGAAATCCCTCACTCTCCTCTTATTGGCTAAGCTCTGCTGAGTGTTGCTCACATTTCTCCACCACAAGGCAACACACATATTATATATGAACTATGATCTTCAAAACAACAGATACTTGTTTACTTGGACTTAAACTATCCGGGTAGTGACCATTAAATTCATTTATTTATCTGAGAAACTAAGCCTATACTCCACCTTTGTATCACTTCTGATGTTGCTTTTTATAAACCTTTATTAACTGTGTCATTTTAATTTCTTAAAATGTTCCTAATCACTGACAGAATTAAATACCAGGCTTTCATTCATGTGAGGTAAAAATTGTAAACTAAATTAAACGAGAACCTTCCATGTCCAATCAATTTGCTCTGACATACATTGTCAACTGTGGGTTCTTATATAGACAGGTGTGGGCCTTTCCAAATCATGTCCAATCAATTGAATTTACCACAGGTGGACTCCATCAAGATGTAGAAACATGTCAAGGATGATCAATGGAAACAGGATGCACCTGAGTGCAATTTAAATTTTTGCTTTGTCAGTATGGGGTATTGCGTGTAGATTGATGAGTAAAACTATTTTAGAATAAGGCTGTAACTTAACAAAATGTGGAAAAACTGAAGGGGTCTGAATACTTTCCATCAAAGTGGAATGATGTTTTTCAATTTTTTTGCAAATGTCTTGAAATATCAATATTTACAGCTGTGAGTCTTTCTGGGTAAGTCACGAAGAGATTTCCACACCTGGATTATGCAACATTTGCTCATCATTCTTTTAAAATTCTTCAACCTCTGTCAAATTGGTTGTTGATCATTGCTAGTTTCAGGATAAGACCCAAATGCAGACCGTGTCGAAGTAACAATATTTATTACAACAGGCAAAGGTACAGTTCTTTGCAAAAGTATTCATTCCCCTTGGCATTTTCCTATTTTGTTGCATTACAACCTGTAATTTAAATGTTTTTATTTGGACTTCATGCAATGGACATAAACAAAATAGTCCAAATTGGTGAAGTGAAATGAAAAAAATTAGAAAATGGAAAAGTGGTGCGTAAATATGTACCCCCTTTGCTATGAAGCCCCTAAATAAGATCTGGTGCAACCAATTACCTTCAGAAGTCACATAATTAGTTAAATAAAGTGTCACATGATCCGTTACTTAGATCTCAGGAAATATACACCTGTTCTGAAAGGCCCCAGAGTCTGCAACACAACACAAACTTTGAACATCCCACAGAGCACCATTAAATCCATTATTAAAAAATGGAAAGAATATGGCACAACAACAAACTTGCCAAGAGAGGGCCACATACCAAAACTCACGGACCAGGCAAGGAGAGCATTAATCAGAGAGGCAACAAAGGGACCAAAGATAACCCTGAAGGAGCTGCAAAGCAGTATCTGTCCAGAGGACCACTTTAAGCTGTACACTCCGCAGACCTGGGCTTTATGGAAGTGTGGACAGAAAAAAAGTAGGCAAACATGTTTTGTCTTTGCCAAAAGGCATGTGGGAGACTCCCCAAACATATGGAAGAAGGTACTCTGGTCAGATGAGACTAAAATGTTGTCCTGGCACCACACTGCCAGGTCTCTCCTCCCTATAGGCTGTCACATTATTGTTAGTGATGAGGTCAACCACGATAGTGTTGTCAGCAAACTTAATGATGCTGTTGGAGTTGTCCACGGTCACGCAGTCATGAGTGCGGGTCATCTGTGGATCTGTTGTGGCAGTATGCAAATTGGAGTGGGTCCAGGGTGTCTGGGATGATAGTGTTCATGTGAGTCGTGACCAGTCTTTCAAAGCATTTCATGACTAGAGATTTGAGAGCTGCGAAGCGATAGTCATTTAGACAGGTGATCTTGCCGTTCTTGGGCCCAGAGTCTATGGTGCTCTGCTTGTAGGTGTTACAGACTGGGTCAGGGAGAGGTTGAAAATGTCAGTGAAGACACGCTCCAGCCGGTCAGCGAATGCTCTGATTATGCGTCCTGGTAATCAGTCCAGCCCTGCGACCTTGTGAATGTTAACCTGTTTAAAGATCTTACTCACATTGGCTACGTTGAGCATTGATCACACAGTTGAGGAGGAGTAGGACTACACCAGAGGATGCTGCTGAGCGGAGGACGCCTCATAATAATGGCTGGAACAGAGCAAATGGAATGCCATCAAACACATGTTTGATGTACAGGATATGTACAGTATGTACAGTATACCATTCCACTCATTCCGCTCCAGCCATTACCACGAGCCCGTCCTCCCCAAATACCCACCTCTGTTTTCCTCTGGATGGTATCCCTTATGTTTGTTCTATTGAAGATATTTAATTTAGATATAGTCAGATTGCATTAAGTCACATTATAGAATGGCACAAAGTCAAAGAAAATAATGGGGCTTGCAAATCGAAGCTGGTAATGATAAAATTAATCAACCAAAAATAAAATTGGATTGAAGATCATAATCAGAAAAGGCAATGGAAGTTGTTTGGATGAAAAAAAGCACACACCATAAAAATGATTTGTTTAGATTGGGAATGGTGGACCCTTGCTCTAAATCCTTTTTTTCATAAATCAGTTGTTTGGAAAGATGACAGAGTTGAAGAATCAAGTTTAAGGACGGGAATTACAGAGAAACTAAAACTCAATTTGAACTTTAGTATGGTCTTCCCTCAGAAGCGTATTCCTTTTTCACCAGGTCTCCTTTTCATTTTAACTCACCTACTTCTCTGCAGATGAAACTTTCAGAAGTCTCCATGATACACCATCACACAAAATATAGTATTATTGTTTCGCTCTACAAATCTCAAGAAGCTATATGTCTTTTGACAAGTGGGGGTTTGTGCTTCCTTTGTTTTTAAATAATTTATATATATTTTTTATTTACCTTTATTTAACTAGGCAAGTCAGTTAAGAACAAATTCCTATTTACAATGATGGCCTGCCCCGGCCAAACCCGGATAACGCTGGGCAAATTGTGCGCTGCCCTAAGGGACTCCCAATCACATCCGGATGTGATACAGCCTGGATTCGAACCAGGGACTGTAGTGACACCTCTTGCACTGAGATGCAGTGCCTTAGATCACTGAACCACTTGGGAGGGGGGAGGGGGTGGCATCTCTACAAAGTAGAGCCATTTAGCAAAATATAGCAGATTCAGATTGAGGGGGGACTATTCTCAGTTGGGCTATCGTGTATAATATCATCATACAATATAAGTAATCTCTTCGATCTAGAGTGGGCCCTCAGTTCCAGGTATCTAAAAGGCTTTGAATGGCTACCTTCTGAATTACCTGAGAGAGTTGTTTCAGTAATAGCTTTTTAATCACCTCCAAAATCACTATTTCCACTGGAATAGCCTCTCCAGTTAGTAGAGAGAGGAAACTTCTCACTTGGATGTAATGATCTTGGCAAAGCATTATTGTTTCTTCTTTTCACCAATCATTTTGCTTAATTATTTACCATAAGGATGCTATTAAAAACCAAAAAAGGAGAGAGTGCAGGACTCCTTCAATATGCGGAAAGAGACAGATTGAGTTAAATCCAACTCCATGGCGTAGCGTCGCTGTGGATAGAACCGAATAGGGGAATGGATCCTACAGCTACGCCTCACAGGCTTTCCTCTGCTGTTTTCTGCATCTATATCCAACCTATCATTTCCCCCTTCCCTCACTCCTTTATACAAACACACATTGTGTTCATCTAAAAGATAGAAATGTCAACACAATGCCACCATTTTAGGTGTCAGCTCTTGTCATTGTAAACCTCTGTCTTCACACACACACACAACGAGCTGCTTGTACCTTTGCGGCGAAAGAGAGGGAGTCAGTGAGGGGGGCAGTTTTAAAGTGAACCGCATTTAGTTACCAATACTTGGTCTCATGATCATTATAATGTTTGGGACTAGGCCTTCGTCCCTGAACCACACTATATTTTAGAAGACCAGGGTAAATATGTTCCAACAGTATCACAATGTCCTTAATTATGACTAATACTCTTATAACTAAATACATTTGTCTGACAGAGCCTGACAGAGATTTTACAGAATCTGTGTGAATTGTATTATTCTTTTACCTTTAACTAGGCAAGTCAGTTAACAAATTCTTATTTTCAATGACGGCCTAGGAACAGTGGGTTAAGTACCTTTTTCAGGGGCAGAATGACAGATTTGAATGAAGAAGCAGTGCAGTCAAAGGCTAAGGCCACTCCAAAGAAAACCTTGGCACAAACCTGTCACACAATAGCACATGTATATATTGAAAAGCGGAGAAAATGTAGAATGGTTATGGAAACTGTTTAGTGAATTCAATGAATAGAAATACAGAGCTTTAGAATAGAAGGGAATTGTGTGTCCTTGTAGTTCAGCTTGGAGCCGAGCTGAGGAGAGAGGATTTGAAGAATTGAGGAAAAATGCATTGAGAAAGAGCATAGAAGGACAATAGTAGAGAAAGGTGAGTGGCCTCATGGCCATTTGGGCCAACAATGGCCAGTCTAGGCTGATCCATAATTCATGCAGTAATCACATGTCACTGAAGCACTGAAGTGGATCCTATTGTGGGGAATCATTATCCTGGTCCCAGATCTGTTTGTGCTGTGTAGCCTGGCATGACAGTGACCATAGGAGTTGACAACACAGCACAAACAGATCTGGTACCAGGCTAGAGAATCAAGTGGCACAAGGATGGGCAACTGGCGGCCCGCCCTTTTGAAGTCCCTAGGATTTCATTTGTTTTGTGGCCAGCTATCAAAACTTATCATGGTCGAATTACCAGCCAATTGATTTTGTTAGTTAGTCTCATTCAGATATGTTAAAAATGGAAAACATTTCTCTCCACACCATGGCAAAATGAGTAGCATTGCACAAAACTAACTCTAAAATAAAGAAAATTATCTCCGTGCTCGCAATGTGTGTGGAGATTGGATGTGGGTACTGCGGCCCCACATGATGAGTTCATATATTTTGTGGCTACCACACCCATCAAAGTTGTCCATCCCTGATGTGGAGCTTTGGTAAAGAACACAATTGTCATTCAATCATTAGCTTCACCTCCTCCCACAAAGAACTGCAGTGTGTACCTCTAGTAGCAATAACACTGTGGCATATTCATTCTTATTGGAACTTGAAAAGAAAATGAAGCTCAGTTTGAAGAAGTGTGTTTGGTTTTGTTTGCTTGACTATTTATTACTTTCCTCAGAGGAGAAGTGTGTTAGCTTTCTCCCTATGTATAAAAATATTGCAAAGGTTTGTCATGGGGCCCCTGCCCTGCCATTGGACATGGTCCATTGATTCCAAAGTCATGGCCAGACTCAGATCAATTCATTGTTAAATCGCTAGATTTTCTTCCGTCGGTTATTTCAGCAGCAGTGAGAGGAATATAGGAAGAGGAAAATGGGAATGGAGTGATGTGTCTGTTGACCTTAATATGTCCCCCTTGGCACCATTGCGCCATCGACAGCGTGAGAGGGCATTCATACATGCTCATGGCCTGGTGCTAGTCTGGGTTGCCGTGGGGAGGATTGGACTGTGGATGATGGGGTCAGGGCTCGGGCAACTCCAAGTAAAGGTATGGCTGAGAGGGAGAGAGAAAATCAAATGTTCACTTAACTTTTAATGTCTATCAGTCGAACCAGGACATTCATTTCCTTCAGAAAGTATTCACACCCCTTAAATTAAATCACATTATGTTGTGTTTCAGCCTGAATTTAAAATTGATTAAATTGAGATTTTTTGTCACTGGTCTACATAATACCGCATGACGTCAAAGTGGAAATATGCTTTTGAAATGTCTTGGCGCAAGATAGAGTTGACAGATGCAAAACATTTATTTTTATTTATTTCACCTTTATTTAACCAGGTAGGCTAGTTGAGAACAAGTTCTCATTTACAATTGCGACCTGGCCAAGATAAAGCATAGCAGTGTGAACAGACAACAACAGAGTTACACATGGAGTAAACAATAAACAAGTCAATAACACAGTAGAAAAAAAAGAGTCTGTATACATTGTGTGCAAAAGGCATGAGGAGGTAAGCAATAAATAGGCCATAGGAGCGAATAATTACAATTTAGCAGATTAACACTGGAGTGATAAATGATCAGATGGTCATGTGCAGGTAGAGATACTGGTGTGCAAAAGAGCAGAATAGTAAATAAATAAAAACAGTATGGGGATGAGGTAGGTAAATAGGGTGCCGACAGAGATGGTCGCCTCGCTTTGAGTCTGTAGGAAACTACTAACCATGGAAAGAGGTCTGGGAAAGGCAATCCGCAGTCAATCAAACAAGCAAAATGCCAGTACAGGGACGAAGTGGAGTCGCAATTCAACGGCTCAGACATGAGACGTATGTGGCAAGGTCTACAGGAAATTAGACTACTAAAAGAAAACCAGCCACGTCACGGACACCAACGTCACGCTTCCAGACAAACTAAACACCTTTGCCCACTTTGAGGATAATACAATACCAGCGTTGCGGCTCGCTAACAAGAACTGTGCCCCCCACTCTCCTTCTCCGTGGCTGACGTGAGTAAAACATTTAAACGAGCCGTGACCTCAGAGCATGCGCAGACCAGCTGGCTGGGGTGTTTACGGACATATTCAATCGCTCCCTATCCCAGTCTGCTGTCCTAACATGATTCAAGATGGCCACCATTGTTCCTGTACCCAAGAAAGCAAAGATAACTGAACTGAACTGAACTGAACTGAACTAAATTACTAACGCCCCGTAGCACTCACATCTGTCATCATGAAGTGCTTTGAGAGACTAGTCAAGGATCATATCACCTCCACCTTGCAATCGCAATCACACTGCCCAATCCAATCTGGACAAGAGGAATACCTATGTACGAATGCTGTTCATTGACTACAGCTCAGCATTCAACACCATAGTACCCTCCAAGCTCATCATCAAGCTGGAGGTCTTGGGCCTCAATTCCACCCTGTGCAATTGGGTCCTGGACTTTGACAGGTCACCCTCAGGTGGTGAAGGTAGGAAACAACATCTCCACCTCACTGACCCTCAACACTGGGGTCCCAAAGGGTGCGTGCTCAGCCCCCTCCTGTACTCCCTGTTCACATACAACTGCATGGCCATGCACACCTCCAACTCAATCATCAAGTTAGCAGACAACAGTGTGGGCTTGATTACCAACAACGATGAGACAGCCTACAGGAAGGAGTGGAGGGCACTTGGAGTGTGGTGTCAGGAAAACAACCTCTCACTCAAAGTCAACAAAACAAAGGAGATTATCGTGGACTTCAGGAAACAGAAGAGGGAGCACCCTATCCACGCAGAAGGGACAGCAGTGCAGAAAGTTCCTCGGTGTACACATCAATGACAAACTGAAATGGTCCACCCACACAGACAGTATGGTGAAGAAGGTGCAACAGCACCTCTTCAACCTCAGGAGGCTGAAGAAATGTGTCATGTCACCCAAAAGCCTGACTAAATGTGGTGAAATAAAAAGCAGTGGCTTTATCCTTGCTGAGTAGCCTTTCAGGTCATGTCGATATAGGACTCGTTTTACTATGGATAAAGATACCTTTGTACCTGTTTCCTCCAGCATCTTCGCAAGGTCCTTTGCTGTTGTTCTGGGATTGATTTGCACTTTTTGCACCAAAGTACTTTCATCTCTAAGAGACAGAACGCGTCTCCTCCCTGAGCGGTATGACTGCTGCGTGGTTCCATGGTGTTTATACTTGCGTACTATTGTTTGTACAGATGAGCGTGGTACCTTCAGGCATTTGGAAATTGCTCCCAAGAATGAACCAGACTTGTGGAGGTCTACTATTTTTTTTCTGAGGTCTGCTGATTTCTTTTGATTTTCCCATTATGTCAAGCAAAGAGACACTGACTTTGAAGGTAGACCTTAAAATACATTCACAGGTACACCTCCAATTTACTCAAATGATGTCAATTAGCCAATCAGAAGCTTCTAAAGCCATGACATCATTTTCTGTAGTTTTCCAAGCTGTTTAAAGGCACAGTCAACTTAGTGTGTGTAAACTTCTGACTCACTGGCATTGTAATACAATGAATTATAAGTGAAATAATCTGTCTGTAAACAATTGTTGGAAAAATTACTTGTCATGCACAAAGTAGATATCCTAACCGACTTGCCAAAACTATAGTTTGTTAACATGAAATTTGTGCAGTGGTTGAAAAAACGAGTTTTAAGGAATTAACATGGTCCACACACACCAACAGTTGTGAAGAAGGCACGACAATGCCTCTATCCCTTCAGGAAGCTGAAAAGATTTGGCATGGGCCCTCAGAGCTTTAAAAAGTTCTACAGCCAGTTCGACACTGGCTTCATCACAGCTTGGTAGGGCAACTGCTTGCCAACAACCGCAAGGCATTACAGAGGGTAATGTGTACAAACGTACATTACTGGGGCCGAGCTCCCTGCCATCCAGGACCTCTATACAAGGCGATGTCAGAAAAACTCCAGCCACCCAAGTCATAGACTATTCTCCCTGCTACCACACGTCAAGCAGTACCGATGCATCAAGTATGTAACCAACAGTACCCTGAACAGCTTCTACCCCCAAGCCATAAGACTACTAATGAGTTAGTCCGGGTAGCTATTTGGTTATCTGCTATTGTTTATTATCTATCCTGTTGCCTAGTCACCTTACCCCTACCTACATGTACACACACAATATATACAAAAGTATGTGGACATCCCTTCAAATTAGTAGATTCGGCTATTTTGGCCACACCTGTTGCTGACAAGTGTATAAAATTGAGCACAGAGCCATGCAATCTCCATAGACAAACATGGCAGGAGAATGGCCTTACTGAAGAGCTCACAGAATGGGACCAGCGAGTGCTGATGTACGTAACGTGTAAAAATCGTCTGTCCTTGGTAGCAACACTCACTACCGACTTCCAAACTGCTTCTGGAAGCACAAGAACTTTGTTGGGAGCTTCATGAAATGAGTTTCCATGGCCGAGCAGCTGCACACAAGCATAAAATCACCATGCGCAATGACAAGCATCTGCTGGAGTGGTGTAAAGCTCGCCGCCATTGAATTCTGGAGCAGTGGAAACATGTTGTCTGGAGTGACGCTTCACCATCTGACAGTACGACAGACAAATCTGGGTTTGGCGGATGCCAGGAGAACGGTACCTGCCCGAATGCATAGTGCCAACTGTAAAGTTTGGTGGAGGAGGAATAATGGTCTGGGGCTATTTTTCATGGTTCAGGCTAGGCCCCTTAGTTCCAGTGAAGGGAAATCTTAATGCTACAGCATACAATGACATTTTAGCACCCAATTGTCATACTTGAGCAAAAGTATACAATAGATAGCTTAATAATAGAAAGTTACTCAAGTAAAAGTGAAAGTCACCCAGTAAAATACTAATTGAGTAAAAGTCCAAAAGCATTCAGTTCTAAATATACTTAAGTATCAAAAGTAAATGTAAATGCTAAAATATACTCTAGTATCAAAAGTAAAAGTCTCTAAATCATTTCAAATTCTTTATATTAAGCAAAGCAGACGGATAGCCAGCGGGACACTACAACACTCAGACATCATTTACAAACGATGCATTTGTATTTAGTGAGTCTGCCAAAACAGAGGCAGTATGGATGACCACGTGTTCTCTTGATAAGTGTGTCAATTGGACCATTTTCCTATCCTGCTAAGCAATCATCATGTAATGAGTACTTTTGTGTGTCAGGGAAAATGTCTGTAGGAATGTAGTGAAGTAAAAGTCCAAATATAGTCAAGTAAAGTACAGATACCTCAAAAACGACTTAAGTAGTATATTTTTCACATAAGTACTTTACACCACTGCCCTCGTGGAAGAACTAGACTGGCCTTTGTGATGAATTGGAACGCCAACTGCAAGCCAGGCCTAATCGCCCAACATCAGTGCCCAACCTAACTAATGCTCTTGCTGAATGGAAGCAAGTCCCCGCATCAATGTTCCAACATCTAGTGGAAAGCCTTGCTAGAAGAGTGAAGGCTGTTATAGCAGCAAAGGGGAATCAACTCCATATTAATGTCCATGATTTTGGAATGTGATGTTCGACACGCAGGTGTCCACATAATTTTGGTCATGTAGTGCATGTGGGGGGAGGAGGGCCCACAGAGCCCAATGTAAGCTACTGTTTATCATCTATCCTGTTTCCTAGTGACTTTACCAATGTCTACAGTACCAGTCAAAAGTTTGGACACACCTACTCATTCAAGGATTGTTATTTATTTAAACTATTTCCTACAATGTAGAATAATAGTGAAGACATCAACACTATGAAATAACACATATGGAATCATAAAGTAACTTAAAAGTGTTAAACAAACTAATATTTCATAATTTAGATTATTTAAAGTAGCCACCCTTTTCCTTGATGACAGTTTCGGACACTCCTGGCATTCTCTCAACCAGCTTCACCTGAAATGCATTTCAATTAACAGGTGTGCATTTTTTAAAAGTAAATTTGTGGAATTTCTTTCCATCTAAATGCTTTTGAGCCAATCAGGTGTGTTGTGATAAGGTAGGAGTGGTATACAGAAGATAGCCCTATTTGGTAAAAGACCAAGTCCTTATTATGTCAAGAACAGCTCAAATAAGCAAAGAGAAACAACAGTCCATCATCACTTTAATACATGAATGTCAGTCAATCCGTAAAATGTCAAGAACTTTGAAAGTTTCTTCTAGTGCAGTTGCATAAACCATCAAACATGATGAAACTGGCTCTCATGAGGAACACCACAGGAAAGGAAGATCCAGAGTTACCTCTGCTGCAGAGGATAAGTTCATTAGAGTTAACTGAACCTCCGATTGCAACCCAAATAAACGCTTCACAGAGTTCAAGTAACAGATACATCTCAACATCAACTATTCAGAGGAGACTGTGAAGCAGGCCTTCATGGTTGAATTGCTGCCCCCGGATCCGACGTCACCACCAACCAGAACACCAGCACTCCCCGATGCTTCGTTAGATGGCTGCTGAACTCTGTAAGGACCAACACCGGATATTAGAAGCAGGTACGGGGAGTCAACATTTAATAAGGAACAGACATGAAACAAGACAGGCACAGCATCAGCACACGGGCAAAACAACGACATTCGACAATCAATGCAGCAGTGGTGAACAGAGATGGGGAACTGACAAATATAGGGGAGGTAATTAACAGGTGACTGAGTCCAGGTGAGTCCAATAATACGCTAATGTGCGTGACGGGAAAAGGCAGGTGTGCGTACTGATGATGGCACATTGTCTCTGTGATCATTACCCAACTATGGAACAGAAGGGGATTAAAGAACGGATAGCTCGTTTCTTTCATGATACAAGATTAATTTCTTATTTTGCCTTCATCAAAGAGAAAGTGAGTTGGGGGGGGATAAGGAATTAATCTTGAAAGGATGTTCTTAAAAATCGCCTTCTGCTCGAGAGAATGGGAACGTAAGCAACCTCATCTCCCACACAGACCAGCCCCTGGCATGGCCCAGGGCCATAAGAGCACACCACCTCCAAGGGTGGAAACTCAGGACATTGAGAACACAGAGACAGCCTGTTTCAACCTGTACAAGTCTGGAACATTAATGGTGCAGGGGAAACTGTTTCAGCAGGACTTTTAGAGGATCAAAGAGCGAGCACAGCAGAAGCTCACTTGTAGTGACAACCCCTCCATCCCGAGCGAGTCGGATCACACCCGCTCCTCAAACAGCCCCACAGACGAGCAGCCTCAAGAGGAGAGCCACCTCCCAGCACTGAGCAGACCTAGATCCCACAACAGCATTGCTCCTGCATTAATATGAGGGATAAATCACCCAGCTGGAGACGGAGCTGGAAGAGCTCAAAAAGAGATTCAACACATTCCAGACAGCACAGACCCCAACAGACCAGCACAATAACACCCCGTCAACCAGACCCAGAGAGCTGAAGAGGAAGAGAGCTGTGTCTGCACTCTCGGCTGTGGTGACAAAACTCCAACGCCGGACCACTGCAACTCTAACTTCCGCGATGCATACAAGGCCCTCCCTTCATCAATCCGACCACAACTACATTTTTGCTCCTACCGTCCTACAGGCAGAAACTCAAACAAGATGTACCCGTGAATATACCCATTCAACGCTGGTCTGACCAATCGGAATCAACGCTTCAAGATTGTTTTGATCACGCAGACTTGGAAATGTTCCACGAAGCCTCAGAGAATAACATTAATTTATACGCTGACTCGGTGAGTGAGTTTATAAGGAAGTGCATTGGAGATGTTGTACCCAATGTGACGATTAACCTACCCTAACCAGATGGTGGCATTCCAGCAAACCACTGCATTTAACCATGGAAAGGTGACTAGGAATATGGCTGAATATAGCAGTGTTGCACAATGTGCAATCACAGCAGCAAGATCTTTGGCTCATTGCCATGAGAAATAGGCAAACAGTGGAGCACAAACAACATTGTAAATACCATCAATGCTTATCTGTTTATTATCCCCCACTAGTCGTACTAATAGTTTTTGTTATACGTTTTCTCATTTTTGTAAAAAATGTAAATAAAAAAATGTAAACATAAATCCCTTTGAATTGAATTGAGAGAGAGATCCACCTCACAAAGTACAAGAAAGTGATTTGACACCCACCACCTCAGAACATTCCTAAATTATTTCTGTTGTTAGAAACAGATAAAATGATCATTCCTGCAAGATTATTTTGTTTAAATATAATTTGATCTCTGAGAAATTAAGTTAATTGATTGCACCCAAATTGGTAATTTTATTTGATAGGATTCAAATAAATGTAGTTAAATATAGTACCTAACATCCGATTTGGACCTAACTTTTTTCTAACAATGAGTTCAACATGTGGAATCCAAATAAATTGTAAAAAGCCACCATAGAACCTCCCCACTCCAATCCCACCCCAACAATGACTATACAGTATCAGTTCTATGTTTGACAAATATTATGGAGCTGAGGCTCGGAGTATTGTTTCTTCATCCTATGTAATGTATTCTCAGTGAATTTGAGGACCCCCCCGTTCAGTGAAATTAGCCATTGAAGCTGTTGGATTGATGTGTATACATTTTCTTCATATCATAATGTTTCTTCACACATGCCTAAAGTAAATCATGGATTTATTGTGATGGTGTATATTCAATTGATTTATTATACTTTTAAATGTATGTGTGGTGTGTGGAGATGCTAAATGTGTTTATTTTAATGATGTTACTTTAAAGGTCGTAACTGTTCATGACCTTTAAAACAGCACCACCTGATCATATCCTTCTCTGAACAGGAAAAAAGAAAAATCACCAAATATGTGAAAATACATTACATGGGATGAAAAAATATTACTCGTTGTTAGGGTGGGATTGGTGTGGGAGGTCCGTGGTTGGCCCTTACAAATGTTTTTGATTCCTCACTTCTAATTCATTGTTAAAAAAGTTTGATCCAAGTCCGATGTTAGGTACTATCATTATTGAATAGAAAATTAATCATATAAATTAAAATGTCCAATTTGGGTGAAATCAATTAGCTTAATTTCTCAGAGATCAAATAAGATTTAAACAAAATAATGTTTCTGGAATGATTCTCTGTTCGGAAATCGGTTCTGTAGTTAGAAACAATCTGAGATGGTGGGTGTCATGCCTCTCTGAAATGACATGGAACGACCCTAATGTCTTATCTGTGGAACTGTAGACTCGACCAGAGAGGAGTTGATTGTTGTAACACTGAGGGGAGAAAAGAAACGTCTGCCAATCTTTACTTCTCGAAACAAACACAACACACAATCGCTGGAACCTCTCTGGGTTCATAAATGAAACAGGAGGGCTTGTTCTGAATGTAAGCAGGCACCATCTTAACCAAGAGCTTATGGTGTAGATGTGATCAGGGCCGGCCCCAGGCATAAGCGACATAAGCGGTCGCTTAGGGCCCCTGTGCCGCTAGGGGGTCCCTATTGTAGAATACACAGGGTGCTGTTTTGAAATGTTGTTGTGCATCAGCAGTTTTCCTCTTGTGTCAGTCACTGACAGTCACTCAATTTGCCCATGTCAGCCAATGTTTTATAAATTGGCTAGACTAACTTACCAGCTATCCAAACTTGTAGTAATCATGGCCGAAGTACCGACCGGGCACGAAGAGCACGTTGGGCTATTGATTCTGTTAACCACTCTCACTCAGATATCATGGCATAAGTCATGGTAAAATGTGTAGAATTTCAGGAAATGAGCTTTAAATCTGCAAAAAGAAATCTGTGTTTCTCTTCGTCCCATGGCATAACAAGCAGAATGCAGAAAACTTGCTTTATAACTGCAACAAAACATCTATATCTGCCATCACAAAAAAACAATTACAGCGAGGTGGGGCACCCAAAAGGTTGTGCCCGGCAATGAATGTATCTATTTACTTTGTAAAATACTGGAATGTTCTTGTGGTTGAATAAAGTCAGGCATTCCACACGACAAAACAGAGCTGTTTTTCCAAGAGTAATACAAAAGCAACATTTTTAGGGAATGGTGTTCTTACTATTATTATAAAACATGTTTTGCTTTATTTAGGTCAATTACGAACAAATTGTTATTTACAATGACCAACTGGCAATCAATGTCAGTGATTTGGATAATGATTTTGATTGATATATGACATATACTGTAGATAGACATGTATACTGTCATAGCATTCTCAGCTTTGGTCTAGGTCATATACTGTATAACTGACTAAATGAGAGAACCCATGGGGACCTTTTTAAAACTCTGGAATCTTACAATGACAGGTTCCCTCCCTTACATTACATTTTGTCTTCAATAGCCTGTCTGTCTGCCTGTCTGTCTGGATGCCCCTGTAGTGCTGTACTCCATGTGGATCTTTCTATGCCTTGGGAGAGAAGCACAACAACGGCTGGATGTCATGGCACCTAAACACAGATTCCTCTCGGTCGCCATGGTTATGCCTCCATCAATTTTGTTCTCCCACTGTTCAGGGATTAGGAGATGAGTAAGGATTCATCCCTAATGGCACCCTATTCCGTATATAGTGAGCAACTTTTGTAGTGCTTTTTCTTCAAAAGAAATGTGCTGTATATGGGAATAGGGTGTCATTTGGAACACAGTATAACCCTTTGTGGTTGTGAGCTGGGATGTGAGTGCTCTTGTTAGAGGTGACTAACGGTAAAACAAAGTTGTGACGACCTGAGAGAGAGAGGAGCAGGAACAGAGGTGAAATGGTTAAGCTAAGCGAATGCTTTAAAAAAGAGAGAGTAAAAGTCACTGAGTGCTAGTGAGAGATGGGGACTGAGACAATTCCCTTTCGGATGCCAGCCTATTATTAATGCCCTCTTCCAAGTGTTTCTCAGGGATGCAGGAAGCTGACATACGGCTCCAACTTTCGTCTCCTGGACTACGTTCCAAATGGCGCCCTATTCCCTAAATAGTCCACTACTTTTGACCAGGGCCCATAGGACTTTAGGGAATAGGGTGCCATTTGGGACACAAGTCTGGTTAATGAGAAAAGGCCAGATACACGCTAAGCCCCTGTTTAGAGGAGATAACGTACTGAGGTCCAGGCACTGCAGTAATCAAAAGACCTGGGTTCAAATATTATCTAAAATCTTTCAAATACTACAAACCTTTAGTTTAGGGTGGCAGATGGGTGGGGTTAGACATTTTGGATCTCTTCTTTCGGTCCATTACAACAGGTAAGCTCAATCAAGCGCAGATAAAGTATTTGAAATGATGTCAATAGTATTTGGACCCATGTCATCCCTGCAGTAGTAATCACATACTGAGCTCGTCATATGTTCCTCCAGCACCATGGGGGCTGAGCTGAGTACCACTATACTGAGCAACTATGAAATCTGTCCATCTGTTTGTTCATGCGTTAGTCACACGCGATATCTCAGACAGCACCGGACAGATTTATCTGAAACTTGGGTGAATGATACATCTTGCCATAGCAGCGGTCTAAGGCACTTCATCTCAGTGCTAGAGGTTTCACTACAGACCCTGGTTCAATTCCAGGCTGTATCACAACCGGCTGTGGATTGCGAGTCCCATAGGGAGGAGCACAATTGGCCAAGCGTCGTCCGGTTTAGGGTTTGGCCGGGGTAGGCTGTCATTGTAAATAGAAATGTGTTCTTAACTGACTTGCCTAGTTAAATATAACATCAAATACTGTCATGTGTGCAGCCTCTAGGTCACCGGGCTGCTCGTTAGGGCGCATCTGTTACCAGCGTTACACACATAATGACACTCACCTGCACTCCATCACCTCCTTGCTGCCCTTTATGTCACTCCCTTTGGTTTCCTCCCCAGTCGTCATTGTTGCTGTTTCATGTCGGTGCGCTGTTTGTGTTTCTCGTTTTGTTCATTTATTTATTTATTAAACGTATTCACTACCTGAACTTGCTTCCCAACTCTCAGCGTACATCATTACAGAATGATGATTCAACAAAGGGACGAATCAGGGAGTGTTTTTTAATGAAATGTTTTTGTGTTGGGGGTGATGTCGGGTCCGGGTGTTGGTGCTGGAGCTACCTGGGAGGCCTGAGCCAGTTTGTAGGCTCCCATGCTTCAGCAGGTTCGATAGGCTCCCATGCCAAGCGGATGCGACCAGTCCGCTCTGGACTTTGTCACTCCCTTTGGTTTCCTCCCCAGTCGTCACTGTTTCATGTCGGTGCGCTGTTTGTGTTTCTTGTTTTGTTCATTTAGTTATTACATGTATTCACTCCCTGAACTTGTTTCCCCACTCTCAGCGTACATCGTTACACATATAACATTAAACTTGTGCTTTGGGCGATAATGTAGTTGTAGTACCATGGCTGTGTCTGCAGTAGAAATGGACTTAATAATGTATAGTTAACACTATTGTTACATCCCCCTGAAGTGCTGAATTTAAATGAACCATTTCTCTTTTCTGATGGGTTGAAGCTTCCTCCAGAAGGGCCAGCCAGGAAGAATACCATTAGTTACTTACAATTGTTTTCTCTAATGACCTGCATATCTCTGGTGTGTCACTTGGTATTATTAATGTGTAATAATTAATGTAATGTAGGCTATGTAAATTATGACATTCATTATGTTCATAGCTCATACATGCCCAATGACTCAAAATAGAATGACAGTGTGTAAAGTCTGTTTTGAAAATACTTACATATATTAAACGCAATGGGCCTCAAAAATAATCGACCTTGCCTTTATTCAGCTTAAATTCAGACTACTCAAATGTCTAGAATTATTGTATACATATGAAAAATAACATCTTTTGAATTTTTCAAGGGCAAGTTGAAGTGTTTCAATACAACATTTAAAAAAGTTTTAAACCTGAGAGTAATTTGATTCCAACAGTAAACCGGCTGAATGTATATGCTACAGGAGAGTAGAAGACAGGGATGCAAAGTCATGCCCTGTAAAGTGTTCATAACACAATGCCTGGTGTGATAAAAGTGACACTTGTCCTGCATGGTTCACAGTTAGTTCGACTAGAGTGCAAAGCTGTAGACTGACAATATGTCTCAGAAAGCTGTAGTCTTGTGTCTCAGAAAGCTGTAGTCCTATGTCTCAGAAAGCTGTAGACTGACAGTATGTCCCAGAAAGCTGTAGTCCTATGTCTCAGAAAGCTGTATTCCTATGTCTCAGAAAGCTGTAGTCTTGTGTCTCAGAACGCTGCAGTCCTATGTCTCAGAAAGCTGTAGTCCTATGTCTCAGAAAGCTGTAGTCCTATGTCTCAGAAAGCTGTAGTCCTATGTCTCAGAAAGCTGTAGTCCTATGTCTCAGAAAGCTGTAGTCCTATGTCTCAGAAAGCTGTAGTCTTGTGTCTCAGAAAGCTGTAGTCCTATGTCTCAGAAAGCTGTAGTCTTGTCTCAGAAAGCTGTATTCTTATGTCTCAGAAAGCTGTAGACTGACAGTATGTCCCAGAAAGCTGTATTCCTATGTCTCAGAAAGCTGTAGTCCTATGTCTCAGAAAGCAGTAGTCCTTTGTCTCAGAAAGCTGTAGTCCTATGTCTCAGAAAGCTGTAGTCCTATGTCTCAGAAAGCTGTATTCCTATGTCTCAGAAAGCTGTAGACTGACAGTATGTTCCAGAAAGCTGTATTCCTATGTCTCAGAAAGCTGTAGTCCTATGTCTCAGAAAGCTGTAGTCCTATGTCTCAGAAAGCTGTAGTCCTATGTCTCAGAAAGCTGTAGTCCTATGTCTCAGAAAGCTGTGGACTGACAGTATGTTTCAGAAAGCTGTAGACCTATGTCTTAGAAAGCTGTAGACTGACAGTATGTCCCAGAAAGCTGTATTCCTATGTCTCAGGAAGCTGTAGTCCTATGTCTCAGAAAGCAGTAGTCCTATGTCTCAGAAAGCTGTATAGACCGACAGTATGTCTCAGAAAGCTGTAGACCGACAGTCTGTCTCAGAAAGCTGTATAGACCGACAGTATGTCTCAGAATGCTGTAGACCGACAGTCTGTCTCAGAAAGCTGTATAGACCGACAATATGTCTCAGAATGCTGTAGACCGACAGTCTGTCTCAGAAAGCTGTATAGACCGACAGTATGTCTCAGGAAGCTGTAGTCCTATGTCTCAGAAAGCAGTAGTCCTATGTCTCAGAAAGCTGTATAGACCGACAGTATGTCTCAGAAAGCTGTAGACCGACAGTCTGTCTCAGAAAGCTGTATAGACCGACAGTATGTCTCAGAAAGCTGTAGACCGACAGTATGTCTCAGAAAGCTGTATAGACCGACAGTATGTCTCAGAAAGCTGTATAGACCGACAGTATGTCTCAGAATGCTGTAGACCGACAGTCTGTCTCAGAAAGCTGTATAGACCGACAGTATGTCTCAGAATGCTGTAGACCGACAGTCTGTCTCAGAAAGCTGTATAGACCGACAGTATGTCTCAGAAAGCTGTATAGACCGACAGTATGTCTCAGAATGCTGTAGACCGACAGTCTGTCTCAGAAAGCTGTATAGACCGACAGTATGTCTCAGAATGCTGTAGACCGACAGTCTGTCTCAGAAAGCAGTAGTCCTATGTCTTAGAAAGCTGTATAGACCGACAGTCTGTCTCAGAATGCTGTAGACCGACAGTCTGTCTCAGAAAGCTGTATAGACCGACAGTATGTCTCAGAAAGCTGTAGTCCTATGTCTCAGAAAGCTGTATAGACCGACAGTCTGTCTCAGAAAGCTGTAGTCCTATGTTTCAGAAAGCTGTATTCATATGTCTCAGAAAGCTGTAGAGTCGCATTATGCAGCCGTACAAGGTTTAGAAACCAAAACATATAGCCCAACATATAGCCCAAGTTACATGAATAACTCAAAATTAAGCACATAGGAGTACCTGTTTCTTTGTTAACTGCTCAACACAGAATAGCCGCATGTGCACACTCCCTCAAATCATTTGGAGAAAATGTCCTTTCTATTTCATTCAGCTTTATTCAATTGTATTCAAATCAAATCAAATTGTATTTATCACATGCACCGAATACAACAGGTGTAGACTTTACAGTGAAATGCTTACTTTCAAGCCCTTAACCAACAATGCAGTTGGTCTACACCTGTTGTATTCGGCGCATGTGACGAATAAAATTTGATTTGATTTGAAAACAATTGAACAAACTCATACAATGAGAAAAAAGAGGAAACCTGCACACTGCTCTTGCTAGTATCACTGCTCTTTATGAAGCTGGAAGCTGTCCCCCTGTAATAGTGTTTGTCTGTTTTTTTCTGTACAGAGTTGTAAACAGGGCTCCATTTGATTTCTCAATCCACAAATTGAGGTAACGAACATGTTTAGTGTTACATTCCATACTGAATTTGAGATTGGGGTCATTGATTAATGTAATTGATTAATGCCATAAAGTCTGACAGCTCTTCTCCCGTTCCTCTCCATATGCAAAAACTGTCATCAGTACATCGATACCACTTCAGGATTTTATAAAAAAATCAATTTTCATTTTCATGATAGTACCCCTCCCTCTAGGGGCGCCACCCAGAGTCCCACCTGGGCGAGCCTGATGGGCCGGCGTGGGAGCCGGACGAGGCGTGGGAGCCCGACGAGCCGGCCGAGGTGTGGGAGCCCGATGAGCCGTGGGATGGGAGCCTGCCGAACCAAACGAGGTAAGAAAACCTCTTGAGCCAGCTGAGGCATGGAAGCCCGAAGAGCCAGCTGAGGCACCCCTGGTTCCTTCGGCAGCGGCACACGAACCCGACGTCACCAGCCCCCGCCAAAAAAGAAATAAACTCCCTGATGCTTCCAATATTGCTGTCTGCATTCTGTGAGGACCGACGATGGGAGACGAGAAGCAAGTACAGGGAGTGAACATTTAATGAAACAAAGGACATGGAAAAAAACAGGGACAGCGTCTGGACAAGGGGAACAAAACGTCACTAATGCTGACACAGAGATCAAACTGAGGAACAGACAGATATAGAGGGGGCAATCAACAAAGTGAAGGCATCCAGGTGAGTCCAATGAAGTGCGGATGCGCGTAATGATGGTGACAGGTGTACATAGTGATGGGCAGCCTGGCGCCCTCAAGCACCAGAGAGGGTAGGGGAGCAGGCGTGACAGCAAGAGCAGTGTGTGGGTTTCATCTTATTCAACTGTTACCGTGCACCTGCAACAAAGATAGCTCAGATGTGCGATTGCCTTTTGAATTTATTATTCATACTATAAAATAATGCCACAGAATTCTAACTAAATCTTGTCTGCTAAATATGTGGGACGGTAGCGTCCCACCTCGCCAACTGCCAGTAAAATTGCAGGGCGCCAAATTCAAAACAACAGAAATCCCATAATTAAAATTCCTCAAACATACAAGTATTTTACACCATTTTAAAGATAAACTTGTTGTAAATTCAGCCACAGAGTCCGATTTCAAAAAGGCTTTACGACGAAAGCACACCAAACGATTATGTTAGGTCAGTACCTAGTCACAGAAAAACACAGCCATTTTTCCAGCCAAAGAGAGGAGTCACAAAAAGCAGAAATAGAGATAAAATTAATCACTAACCTTTGATGATCTTCATAGGACTTCATGTTACACAACACATGTATGTTTTGTTCGATAAAGTTCATAATTATATCCAAAAATCTCAGTTTACATTGGTGCGTTATGTTCAGTAGTTCCAAAACATCCGGTGATTTTGCAGAGAGCCACATCAATTTACAGAAATATTCATAATAAACATTGATGAAAGATACAACTGTTATGCATGGAACTTTAGATCCACTTCTCCTTAATGCAACCGCTGTGTCAGATAAAAAAAAAACGGAAAAAGCACACCATGCAATAATCTGACTACAGCGCTCAGACAACAAAACAAGCCATACAGATATCCGCCATGTTGTGGAGTCAACAGAAGTCAGAAATAGCATTAAAGATATTCACTTACCTTTGATGATCTTCATCAGAATGCACTCCCAGGAATCCAAGTTCCATAATACATGTTTGATTTGTTCAATAAAGTCCATCATTTATGTCCAAATCCCTCCTTTTTGTTTGCGCGTTTAGTACACAATCCAAACTCACGAGGCGCAGGAAAGTCTAGGTGAAAGTTCAGACGAGAAGTCCTATTACAGTTTGTAGAAACATGTCAAACGAAGTATAGAATCAATCTTTAGGATGTTTTTATCGTAAATTTCAATAATGTTTCAAACAGTAGAATTCCTTTGTCTGTGTAGAAATGCGATGGAACGCAGCTAACTCTCATGTGAGCGCGCATGATCAGCTAATGCAACTCTGGCAGAGCCCTGACTCATTCAGCTCTCATTAGCCCCCACTTCACAGTAGAAGCCTCAAACAACGTTCTAAAGACTGTTGATATGTGACCCCATAGACACTGTATATTAGATAGGCATTGATTTGAAAAACTATAAACCTCAGATTTCCCACCTCCTGGTTGGATTTTTTTCTCAGGTTTTTCACTGACATATGAGTTCTGTTAAACTCACAAATCAAATCAAATCAAATGTATTTATATAGCCCTTCGTACATCAGCTGATATCTCAAAGTGCTGTACAGAAACCCAGCCTAAAACCCCAAACAGCAAGCAATGCGGGTGTAGAAGCACGGTGGAAAGGAAAAACTCCTTAGAAAGGCCAAAACCTAGGAAGAAACCTAGAGAGGAACCAGGTTATGTGGGGTGGCCAGTCCTCTTCTGGCTGTGCCGGGTGGAGATTATAACAGAACATGGCCAAGATGTTCAAATGTTCATAAATGACCAGCATGGTCAAATAATAATAATCACAGGCAGAACAGTTGAAACTGGAGCAGCAGCACGGCCAGGTGGACTGGGGACAGCAAGGAGACATCATGCCTGGTTGTCCTGAGGCATGGTCCTAGGGCTCAGGTCCTCCAAGAGAGAGAAAGAAAGAGAGAAAGGGAGAATTACTTAAATTCACACAGGACACCGGATAGGACAGGAGAAGTACTCCAGAACAAATTGACCCTAGCCCCCCGACACATAAACTACTGCAGCATAAATACTGGAGGCTGAGACAGGAGGGGTCAGGAGACACTGTGGCCCCATCCGATGACACCCCCGGACAGGGCCAAACAGGAAGGATATAACCCCACCCACTTTGCCAAAGCACAGCCCCCACACCACTAGAGGGATATTTTCAACCACCAACTTACCATCATGAGACAAGGCCGAGTATAGCCCACAAAGATCTCCGCCACGGCACAACCCAAGGGGGAGGTGCCAACCCAGACAGGAAGATCACATCAGGTACTCAACCCACTCAAGTGACGCACCCCTCCTAGGGACGGTATGAAAGAGCCCTAGTAAGCCAGTGACTCAACCCCAGTAATAGGGTTAGAGGCAGAGAATCCCAGTGGAAATAGGGGAACCTGCCAGGCAGAAACAGCAAGGGTGGTTCGTTGCTCCAGAGCCTTTACGTTCACCTTCACACTCCTGGGCCAGACTACACTCAATCATATGACCCACTGAAGAGATGAGTCTTCAGTAAAGACTAAAAGGTTGAGACTGAGATTGCGTCTCTCACATTGTTAGGCAGACCATTCCATAAAAATGGAGCTCTATAGGAGAAAGCCCTGCCTCCAGCTGTTTGCTTAGAAATTCTAGGGACAATTAGGAGGCCTGTGTCTTGTGACCGTAGCGTACGTGTAGGTATGTACGGCAGGACCAAATCAGAGAGATAGGTAGGAGCAAGCCCATGTAATGCTTTGTAGGTTAGCAGTAAAACCTTGAAATCAGCCCTTACCTTGACAGGAAGCCAGTGTAGGGAGGCTAGCACTGGAGTAATATGATCAATTTTTTTGGTTCTAGTCAAGATTCTAGCAGCCGTATTTAGCACTAACTGAAGTTTATTTAGTGCTTTATCCGGGTAGCCGGAAAGTAGAGCATTGCAGTAGTCAAACCTAGAAGTGACAAAAGCATGGATTAATTTTTCTGCGTCATTTTTGGACAGAAAGTTTCTGATTTTTGCAATGTTACGAAGATGGAAAAAAGCTGTCCTTGAAACAGTCTTGATATGTTCTTCAAAAGAGAGATCAGGGTTCAGAGTAACGCCGAGGTCCTTCACAGTTTTATTTGAGATGACTGTACAACCATTAAGATTAATTGTCAGATTCAACAGAAGATCTCTTTGTTTCTTGGGACCTAGAACAAGCATCTCTGTTTTGTCCGAGTTTAAAAGTAGAACGTTTGCAGCCATCTACTTCCTTATGTCTGAAACACATGCTTCTAGCGAGGGCAATTTTGGGGCTGCACTATGTTTCATTGAAATGTACAGCTGTGTGTCATCTGCATAGCAGTGAAGGTTAACATTATGTTTTTGAATGACATCCCCAAGAGGTAAAATATATGATGAAAACAATAGTGGTCCTAAAACAGAACCTTGAGGAACACCGAAATTTACAGTTGATTTCTTAGAGAACAAACCATTCACAGAGACAAACTGATATCTTTCCGACAGATAAGATCTAAACCAGGCCAGAACTTGTCCGTTGAGACCGATTTGGGTTTCCAATCTCTCCAAAAGAATGTGGTGATCGATGGTATCAACAGCAGCACTAAGGTCTAGGAGCACGAGGACAGATGCAGAGCCTCAGTCTGATGCCATTAAAAGGTCATTTACCACCTTCACAAGTGCAGTCTCAGTGCTTTGATGGGGTCTAAAACCAGACTGAAGCATTTCGTATACATTGTTTGTCTTCAGGAAGAAAGTGAGTTGTTGCGCAACAGCCTTTTCTAACATTTTTGAGAGACATGGAAGATTCGATATAGGCCGATCGTTTTTTATATTTTCTGGGTCAAGGTTTTATTTTTCAAGAGAGGCTTTATTACTGCCACTTTTAGTGAGTTTGGTACACATCCGGTGGATAGAGAGACGTTTATTATTTTCAACATAGGAGGGCCAAGCACAGGAAGCAGCTCTTTCAGTAGTTTAGTTGAAACTCACAGACATCATTCAAACAGTTTTAGAAACTTCAGAGTGTTTTCTATCCAAATCTTCTAATAATATGCATATATTAGCAACTAGGCCCGAGTAGCAGGCAGTTTACTCTGGGCACCTTATTCATCCAAGCTACTCAATACTGCCCCCAGTCCCAAAGAAGTTAACTAGTGTAGCCCTAAGCCATATGGCATTTCCAGATCATGACCTAACATAAGGACAACTCAGACTATGCTATTCTGTTCCTCTGAAAAAGATGGCATTTTCTTCATATCATGTTTCTTCAGACCTGTCAAAAATAAATTCTGGATTTATTGTGATGGTGTAGGCTATATTACATGGATTTATTCAACTTTTTAAAATGTAGATGTTCCAAAGGTCTGCATCAGTGGCTTGTAGGCTATATGTGGAAGCCAGAGATGCTAAATGTGTTAATTAATGGTCAGTTACCATGAGACCGACAGCTATTTGCTTGACAATCACCGACTTACTAGATTTTGTGACTTCCACAGCCGTAGTTGTACAGTAGTTGTACCCCATGTCTGCCTTACATGCTTTCTTCCTACATTGTAAAAGTCTAACCGGGATCCTTGGCATGTCTGAACTCTGACTTCAACCCATTGAAGATGAAATTGAAAACGGTTAAGGTTAGGGTTAGTGTCACGATTGTCAGAAGGAGTGGACCAAAATACAGCATGGTATGTTTCCATCCTTTTCATTAGGAAGAGAGAACTCAAATAACAAAAACAATAAAGTAAACAAACGAAACGCGAAGCTCAGAGTAGTGTTCACAGGCTAATATACCTAGACAAGATCCCACAAAGCACAAAGGGGAAATGGCTGACTAAATATGATCCCCAATCAGAGACAACGATAAACAGCTGCCTCTGATTGGGAATCATACCAGGCCAACATAGATATAGAATTACCTAGATGACCCACCCTAGTCATACCTCGACCTAACCAACATAGAGAATAACAGGCTCTCTATGGTCAGGGCGTGACAGTTAGGTTAGGGGTCAGGTTTAAGAAGGTTTCTGTTTATGCTGGTATCAAACCTTGGGTTGCACGAACCTATTGCAACTTTCTGCCCTGTTTCGATATTATACATCTGACCGGTCTGGAGAGGGTGGAAGAACATGAAAGGCAGAGAGCTCCGAGGGTTCACGCACAGCAGTTCAACTACAGGAGGAAGACAGTTATTGATAAAGTATTGAGGGTAAAAAGGTTTATCTTTAAAACAAATGTTATATATATAAAAAATCATGAAAAACATGCAAACTGGATCAATTAAGTAAATAATTAAATAAGTACATAATTGGAAATCCCCCCCAAATGATTAAGATTAATCATGGGATTAAGTACTCCAAAGATAAGTGTTACGTTAAAGTGCTTGATATATTAAAATTCAAAATAAAATATGAAAAAGACAAAACCAGATAGAGCAAATAAATACATCATTTTTTATTGAACTTCCTCCTCGTGTCAATGGCCCCTCCACCTCTCTTAATTAGGCCCTCACTAACTCCCACTGTCAATGCTTTATACTACTCTTTACCATTCATACCAAGTGGAGCCAAGGTCTTAAAACTTCTTCAGGCTAGGGTCCTTTTTTCTGAATTTCTGCCTGCCTGACGTTCCCAAAGTAAACTGCCCATTACTCAGCCCCAGTTGCCAGGATATGCATATAATTGGTAGCATTGGATAGAAAACACTTTGACGTTTGTAGAAATGTTAAAATAATGTATGAGACTATAACACAATTGATATGGTAGCCGAAAATCCAAAGAAAGACCAACCAGAATCTTTTTCTTTAGATCCCATGCTCTTATAATGGAAGGCATGGGTCCTATGCAATTTCAGCTCCCAGATTGCAAATCCTATGGCTTCCACTAGATGTCAACAGTCTTTGATCAAGGTTTCAGGCTTGTTTCTTCCAAAACAAGGAAGAATTTGGAGTTTTGGTTCAAAGAGTCACAGTTAGAAATCAGTCTTTTTGGGATATAAAGAAGGATTTTATCTAACAAAATGACCATTCATGTTGTAGCTGGGACCCTTGAGATTGCAAACAGAGGAACATTTTCATAAAGCAAGTGATTATTTAATCGCTATTTGTGATTTTGTGAAGCCTGTGCTGGTTGAAAAATACGTCGATGTGGGTCGCCGTCCTCAAACAATCGCATGGTATGCTTTCGCTGTAAAGCCTATTGTAAATCGGACAATGCAGTTAGACTAACACTAATTTTATATTTTATCCGGTATAAGATACTGTTCATAAATGTTTAATATTACGATTATTTATTTGAATTGCTCGCCCTCCAATTTCACTGGATTTTGTCGACAGTTTGGATATCCACCTCGATTCAACTGCTCTTCTCTGGCCTATGGTCCAGGAGGCTTTCACCTCCAGACCGGTAATGCGGAGTGAGGTTGTAGGATGGTTTTGAAAGTGTTTTACCAGGTGTGTTTGTAATGTTTTTTTCAATTGTGTAGAGGTTAGGGGTAGGGTAGGAGTCAAATTTCCTACATTGGCCTGTCTCCCCATCCATATTCATTGCTTCTAAATAAAGTGCTATCTGACGTACAGTAAGACAGTGACAGAAGAGTGGAGTACCAATAATATGAGATTAGCCAATAGCCAGCCATATTACATCACCAACCCTGTCATCTGTCCAAAGGTCTTGTGGTGACATGTTCCGTGATGATGCCAGACCACTCGGCACCATCTTAGAATTCTTCAATGTCCAGAAAATCAGGTGGCCTATCATTAAGCTGTTGACATCATTTTCTCTCTGTGTCTTTTCCCCCTCTTTTTCATGCCTTTGCTCCCGATTGGCAAATTTTCCCTCTCATTATTGCGCTACTCTAATTTCATTAGGCGTGACAAGACAAAGAGGAAATTCATTTGTACAACATATGTTTGAGAGGGAAAGTCATTTCACCGCATCTGCAGGTAATTGAATTGTTATTGTTTGTTGAAAACGGGGCGTCTGTGATGGGCTATATACTGCATACTTATATACAGTGTATATACATATTTATTTATTTATTTATTTATATATTTATTGACAGCCCCTAATTAACTGAATAGCTGCATCTGTTTTTGTAGCTTTACCTTTCAACTAAATACATCAATACATGCCACTTTAATTGATCCAGCAACTTGATTTAGGAGCCTATTTCCAATATACCCCTATGGGCCCTTGTCAAAAGTAGTGCACTATAAAGGGATTAGGGTGCCATTTGGGACGCACATTTACTGGGAGTTGTTAATAAGGGATAAAGAACCTGGTGGGATAGAATTGCCTCAGAATAGAAGGAGTATTTCCCAGTGGGCATCAAGCATGGTGAGGAGGAGTGTGTGTGTGTCTTTGTGTGTGTGAGGAGAGCTGTGAGGAGGAGTATGTGTGCTGTTGAGATCAGAGAAGAGCCCTCTTCGTGTCTGCAGTCTCAGTGGAGTCCAGCTTGCCCAGATCACACAGAGCATTCCCCATATAGCTCCTCACCAAGTGGTTAGAGAGAATACATCCTCCAGACCTGAAAGAGAACTGTGCCATATGGCCTTTGGAGATGACAGGATACCCTGATTCAGGGGAGAGGGAAGAGAGGAGGAAGAACTGTGTGGTTGAAAGAAGGGGGACATAGAAAAGGGAAGGGCGGAGATCTTAATGCAGCCATTTCAAAGTACATCCCATTATGAGCTTATAATGGTTGCAGCAAGAAACGTAGCTTTTGTTGCACAATGTTTGAATCAATTACTGTTTGTATCAATATTTGTATCATTACCTGTGACACAAAAGCAGCTATAGGCTGCTACCTATCATTTTCTTTGGTGAAGTAATGGTGTTTTTTTGCATCTTCCATCACCATATCTTTAGACTCAGCCAGACTGTCTGTGACTGCTGTTCCCTATAGAGCTGTACTCATAGATTTTAGAACCCTCACTTAATTGCACCTCTATTGTTTATTTCTACTTGTGTCTGGTGACGTAATGGTGTTTTTTTTGCAACCTCCATCCCCTTTTCTTCAGACTCTGCCAGACTGTCTGTGACTGCTGTTCCCTGTAGAGCTGTACCCAGAGAGCGGGCAGAGCGGGCCCACCTGTGCGATAGGATGCTGTGTCACTTAGCTACCAAACATCGAAGTAATAGAAAAATAGCTTCATATTTTAGCTGAAGGGGTTGATATAAAAAGGCATCTCTCTTGACTGAGACTTATTACCACTCTATTTGTGCAGCTGTCTGGTCGATATTTCTTCTGATAAGAGGCTCCAGTTTGGCTCTGCTGGCTTCTGGCCCCTGTGGTTTTGGCGGGAGAAGAAGCGATGCATTTCACAGGGGGGAGGGGGAGGACGGCCTTGTATGGGCTCGATGAAACGCGGGAAAGAGCATTTGCAGAAGTGAGATAAAGTACTTTTTTTCTCCCTCTCCCATTTTCCCAGGGAGGGAGCTGTGAGAAGGGCGTAGAGCAGAGCAGTGATTGGAAGAGAGGGAGAGTGGCTGTGTCACCAATGGCACCCTTTTCCCTTTATAGTGCACTACTTTTGACTAAAGCCCTATTGACCTTGGTCAAAAGTAGTGTACTGTAAAGGGAAAAGGGTGCCATTTGTGATGCACTGCACAGAGAGAGACGAAAGCCAGTGGAGAAATCAGTGGAGGAGTCAGTGTAGGATGAAGAGCATGTGATTGGTGTCCCATTCACTTTCCCTATACAGATGCCAACTGTACAGGGGAGACGATGGGCCCCAGGAGATCAGCTCAGCTTAGAATTAAGATGACAGCCAATGAAATGGGGTGGTGCATGGAGAGATGTCTAACCAAGAGAGGCACATGCAGCGGTGTGTGTGTGTGGGTGTGTGCTCTTGGTGTCAAAGTAGACAGCTGATTGCCTACTGTGCAGAGAGAAAACACTAGACATCACACGTCTGTTGGGCGTGAAGGGAACCACTGCATCGAACGATTCGTCAAACGAATGAGAGGCGCTCGATGGAAAACCATGTTTGTCAAATAATAGGGATCACACCATTTGGAGGTGTGGGATTGGTTTTCTGATGTGTTTGTTAGTGTCCATCAACACTATTCAAGTCATATAGCAGAATTTAATGAGGGCCAAGTCCATTGGAATACAGATTCCTGAAGCTCTTGCCGAGTGATAATTGATGGTCTGGGCTCTCAGGATTCACAACAGGATTGGCAAAGGCCCCATCCCAAATTGCACCCTATTCCCTACATAGTGCACTACCTTTGTCCAGAGCCCTATGCGTCCTGGTCAAAAGCAGTGCACTGTATAAGGAATAGGGTGCCAATTGGGATGCATCCCATGGCTCTCTAAAGCACTGGCATGTCATTACCCCAGCTCTGCTGTCCAATACAGTAAGACTTCAACCAGCTGTCTAGCGCTCCAGACCCATTTTCATTTAATCAAATAATTGCAAGAGATTTTCTTGAGAAATGTGTATACCTATAGTCCCAGCTAGGGTGACCACATTTCAGATTCCAAAATGCGGGACAACAGGGTGATTTTGCGGGACAGTGTAGCCTACATGAATACAAAATCTTTGCAGCATCGCAACAAAAAAAATATTGTAGGGGTGGATAAGCTTTAATATTGCAGATTGTTGCTTCCATCAATGTAATTTTTAAAGGCTAATTGATCATTAGAAAACCTTTTAGCAATTATGTTAGCACATGAAACTGTTGTTCTGATTAAAGAAGCAATAAAACTGGGCTTCTTTAGACTAGTTGAGTTTCTGGAGCATCAGCATTTGTGGGTTTGATTACAGGCTCAAAATGGCCAGAAACAAAGAACTTTCTTCTGAAACACATCAGTCAATTCTTCTTCTGAGAAATGAAGGCTATTCCATGCAAGAAATTGCCAAGAAACTGAAGATTTCGTACAATGCTGTGTACTACTCCCTTCACAGAACAGCGCAAACTGGCACTAACCAGAATAGAAAGTGGGAGTGGGAGTGGGAGGCCCCGGTGCACAACTGAGCAAGAGGACAAGTACGTTAGAGTGCCTAGTTTGAGAAACAAGTCCTCAACTGGCAGCTTCATTAAATAGTACCCAAAAAACACCAGTCTCAACATCAACAGTGAAGAGGCAATTCCGGGATGCCGGCTTTCTAGGCAGAGTTCCGCTGTGCCTTGCGAAAGTATTTGGCCCCCTTGAACTTTGCGACCTTTTGCCACATTTCAGGCTTCAAACATAAAGATATAAAACTGTATTTTTTTGTGAAGAATCAACAACAAGTGGGACACAATCATGAAGTGGAATGACATTTATTGGATATTTCAAACTTTTTTAACAAATCAAAAACTGAAAAATTGTCCGTGCAAAATTATTCAGCCCCCTTAAGTTAATACTTTGTAGCGCCACCTTTTGCTGCGATTACAGCTGTAAGTCGCTTGGGGTATGTCTCTATCAGTTTTGCACATCGAGAGACTGACATTTTTTCCCATTCCTCCTTGCAAAACAGCTCGAGCTCAGTGAGGTTGGATGGAGAGCATTTGTGAACAGCAGTTTTCAGTTCTTTCCACAGATTCTCGATTGGATTCAGGTCTGGACTTTGACTTGGCCATTCTAACACCTGGATATGTTTATTTTTGAACCATTCCATTGTAGATTTTGCTTTATGTTTTGGATCATTGTCTTGTTGGAAGACAAATCTCCGTCCCAGTCTCAGGTCTTTTGCAGACTCCATCAGGTTTTCTTCCAGAATGGTCCTGTATTTGGCTCCATCCATCTTCCCATCAATTTTAACCATTTTCCCTGTCCCTGCTGAAGAAAAGCAGGCCCAAACCATGATGCTGCCACCACCATGTTTGACAGTGGGGATGGTGTGTTCTTTTACGCCAAACATAACGTTTTGCATTGTTGCCAAAAAGTTCAATTTTGGTTTCATCTGACCAGAGCACCTTCTTCCACATGTTTGGTGTGTCTCCCAGGTGGCTTGTGGCAAACTTTAAACGACACTTTTTATGGATATCTTTAAGAAATGGCTTTCTTCTTGCCACTCTTCCATAAAGGCCAGATTTGTGCAATATACGACTGATTGTTGTCCTATGGACAGAGTGTCCCACCTCAGCTGTAGATCTCTGCAGTTCATCCAGAGTGATCATGGGCCTCTTGGCTGCATCTCTGATCAGTCTTCTCCTTGTATGAGCTGAAAGTTTAGAGGGACGGCCAGGTCTTGGTAGATTTGCAGTGGTCTGATACTCCTTCCATTTCAATATTATCGCTTGCACAGTGCTCCTTGGGATGTTTAAAGCTTGGGAAATCTTTTTGTATCCAAATCCGGCTTTAAACTTCTTCACAACAGTATCTCGGACCTGCCTGGTGTGTTCCTTGTTCTTCATGATGCTCTCTGCACTTTTAACGGACCTCTGAGACTATCACAGTGCAGGTGCATTTATACGGAGACTTGATTACACACAGGTGGATTGTATTTATCATCATTAGTCCTTTAGGTCAACATTGGATCATTCAAAGATCCTCACTGAACTTCTGGAGAGAGTTTGCTGCACTGAAAGTAAAGGGGCTGAATAATTTTGCACGCCCAATTTTTCAGTTTTTGATTTGTTAAAAAAGTTTGAAATATCCAATAAATGTCGTTCCACTTCATGATTGTGTCCCACTTGTTGTTGATTCTTCACAAAAAAATAGTTTTATATCTTTATGTTTGAAGCCTGAAATGTGGCAAAAGGTCGCAAAGTTCAAGGGGGCCGAATACTTTCGCAAGGCACTGTATGTCTTTTTCTTTGCGTGAGCATTAGTGAAGATGGGCACTGATGCAGGGCGATTAGGCACAGGACAGTCAAGTTCTTCCATCGATCTTTACCAGCCATTTCTGTATGGACCTTGCTTTGCGCTTGGGGTCATTGTCATGCTGAAACAGGAAAGGGTCCACAGATTCGGAAGCACAGAATCATCTAGAATGTCATTGTATACTGTAGCATTAAGATTTCCCTTCAATGGAACTAAGGGGCCTAGCCCAAACCATGACAAACAGCCCCAGACCATTATTCCTCCACCACCAAACTTTACAGTTGGCACTATGCATTGGGGCAGGTAGTATTCTCCTGGCATCCGCCAAACCCAGATTCATCTGTAGGTCTGCCAGATGGTGTTATTCATCACTCTAGAAAACGTGTTTCTGTTGCTCCATAGTCCAATGGCGGTGAGCTTTCCACCACTCCAGCCAGTGCTTGGCATTGCGCATGGTGATCTTAGGCTTGTGCTTGGCTGCACAGCCATGGAAGCCCATTTCATCAAGCTCCCGACGAACAGTTATTGTGCTGATGTTTCTTCCAGAGGCAGCTTGGAACTCTGTAGTGAGTTTTGCAACCAAGAACAGACAATTTATACTCACTATGCGCTTCAGCACTCGGCGGTCCCGTTCTGTGAGCTTGTGTGGCCTATTACTTTGCCCCTGAGCCATTGTTGCTCCTAGACATTTCCACTTCACAATAACAGCACCTACAGTTGCCCGGAAAGCTCTCGCAGGGCTAAAATTTGACGAATTGACTTATTGAAAAGGTGACATCCTATGACAGTGCCATGTTGAATGTCACTGAGCTCTTCAGTAAGACCATTCTGCTGCCAATGTTTGTCTATGGAGATTGCATGGCCGTGTGATCTATTTTTTTTATACCTGTCAGCAACGGGTGTGTGGCTGAAACAGCCAAATCTACTAATTTGAAGAGTTGTCCACATACTTTTGGATATATAGTCTATTTAGTCGTATCCATGTTTTTATCTGAAAGCTGCTTTATCTGTGTATGGGCCGGCGTTCTTGCTTCCCAGTCTGTCCTGGTTTTAATGTCGAGACGGTCTACCATCCTGGGAAACACCGGAGACGGTCTACCATCCTGGACAACACCGGAGACGGTCTACCTATATACCAGGCGGTGTCAGAGGAAGACCGTAAAAATGGTCAAAATCTCCAGCCACCCTAGTCATAGAATCTTCTCTCTGCTACTGAACGGCGAACAAACCGGAGCACCAAGTATAGGTCCAAGAGGCTTCTAAACAGCTACTACCCCCAAGCCATAAGACTCCTGAACATCTAGTCAAATGGCTACCCAGACTAAATCAAATCAAATCAAATCACATTTTATTTGTCACATACAAATGGTTAGCAGATGTTAATGCGAGTGTAGCGAAATGCTTGTGCTTCTAGTTCCGACAATGCAGTAATAACCAACAAGTAATCTAACTAACAATACCAAAACTACTGTCTTATACACAGTGTAAGGGGATAAAGAATATGTACATAAGGATATATGAATGAGTGATGGTACAGAGCAGCATAGGCAGGATACAGTAGATGGTATCGAGTACAGTATATACATGAGGTGAGTATGTAAACAAAGTGGCATAGTTAAAGTGGCTAGTGATACATGTATTACATAAGGATGCAGTCGATGATATAGAGTACAGTATATACATATGCATATGAGATGAATAATGTAGGGTAAGTAACATTATATAAGGTAGCATTGTTTAAAGTGGCTAGTGATATATTTACATCATTTCCCATCAATTCCCATTATTAAAGTGGCTGGAGTTGAGTCAGTGTCAGTGTCAGTGTGTTGGCAGCAGCCACTCAATGTTAGTGGTGGCTGTTTAACAGTCTGATGGCATTGAGATAGAAGCTGTTTTTCAGTCTCTCGGTCCCAGCTTTGATGCACCTGTACTGACCTCGCCTTCTGGATGATAGCGGGGTGAACAGGCAGTGGCTCGGGTGGTTGATGTCCTTGATGATCTTTATGGCCTTCCTGTGACATCGGGTGGTGTAGGTGTCCTGGAGGGCAGGTAGTTTGCCCCCGGTGATGCGTTGTGCAGATCTCACTACCCTCTGGAGAGCCTTACGGTTGAGGGCGGAGCAGTTGCCGTACCAGGCGGTGATACAGCCCGCCAGGATGCTCTCGATTGTGCATCTGTAGAAGTTTGTGAGTGCTTTTGGTGACAAGCCAAATTTCTTCAGCCTCCTGAGGTTGAAGAGGCGCTGCTGCGCCTTCTTCACAATGCTGTCTGTGTGAGTGGACCAATTCAGTTTGTCTGTGATGTGTATGCCGAGGAACTTATAACTTGCTACCCTCTCCACTACTGTTCCATCGATGTGGATAGGGGGGTGTTCCCTCTGCTGTTTCCTGAAGTCCACAATCATCCCCTTAGTTTTGTTGACGTTGAGTGTGAGGTTATTTCCCTGACACCACACTCCGAGGGCCCTCACCTCCTCCCTGTAGGCCGTCTCGTCGTTGTTGGTAATCAAGCCTACCACTGTTGTGTCGTCCGCAAACTTGATGATTGAGTTGGAGGCGTGCGTGGCCACGCAGTCGTGGGTGAACAGGGAGTACAGGAGAGGGCTCAGAACGCACCCTTGTGGGGCCCCAGTGTTGAGGATCAGCGGGGTGGAGATGTTGTTGCCTACCCTCACCACCTGGGGGCGGCCCGTCAGGAAGTCCAGTACCCAGTTGCACAGGGCGGGGTCGAGACCCAGGGTCTCGAGCTTGATGACGAGCTTGGAGGGTACTATGGTGTTGAATGCCGAGCTGTAGTCGATGAACAGCATTCTCACATAGGTATTCCTCTTGTCCAGATGGGTTAGGGCAGTGTGCAGTGTGGTTGAGATTGCATCGTCTGTGGACCTATTTGGGCGGTAAGCAAATTGGAGTGGGTCTAGGGTGTCGGGTAGGGTGGAGGTGATATGGTCCTTGACTAGTCTCTCAAAGCACTTCATGATGACGGAAGTGAGTGCTACGGGGCGGTAGTCGTTTAGCTCAGTTACCTTAGCTTTCTTGGGAACAGGAACAATGGTGGCCCTCTTGAAGCATGTGGGAACAGCAGACTGGTATAGGGATTGATTGAATATGTCCGTAAACACACCGGCCAGCTTGTCTGCGCATGCTCTGAGGGCGTGGCTGGGGATGCCGTCTGGGCCTGCAGCCTTGCGAGGGTTAACACGTTTAAATGTCTTACTCACCTCGGCTGCAGTGAAGGAGAGTCCGCATGTTTTCGTTGCAGGCCGTGTCAGTGGCACTGTATTGTCCTCAAAGCGGGCAAAAAAGTTATTTCGTCTTTCTGGGAGCATGACATCCTGGTCCGTGACTAGGCTGGATTTCTTCTTGTAGTCCGTGATTGACTGTAGACCCTGCCACATGCCTCTTGTGTCTGAGCCGTTGAATTGAGATTCTACTTTGTCTCTGTACTGACGCTTAGCTTGTTTGATAGCCTTGCGGAGGGAATAGCTGCACTGTTTGTATTCGGTCATGTTACCAGTCACCTTGCCCTGATTAAAAGCAGACTATTTGCATTGAATAGGATGCCTCTCCACACCACTGCCACTCTCTGTTGTCATCTATGCATAGTCACTTTAATAACTCTACCTACATGTACATACTACCTCAACTAACCAGTGCACCCGCACACTGACTCTGTACTGGCACCCCCCCTGTATATATTGTTATTTTTTACTGCTGCTCTTTAATTACTTGTTACTTTTATCTCTTAATCTTATCCATATTTTTTTAAACTGCACTGTCGGTTAGGGGCTCGTAAGTAAAGCATTTCACTGTAAGGTAATGTAATACCTGATGTATTCGCCGCATGTAACTAATACAATTTGATTTGATTTTAATGACGATACACCATAGTTGTGGGTCTGCAAAATCAAGCAAATGGTACTGAACTCATGACAAAATAATCTTTTGACATTGTAGCGGCTATTGTTGTTTGGTTGTTTGCTTAGTGACGTTGAGAATATCATCTTTTAGGCTCTGATTTAATTAGCTGATCAGGTTTCAGCATGAGAAAATGAGAGAAGTCCCAAATTCCCGCAAGATACTGCAAGAATTTACAGACCCAGAGCCTCAGAAATAAAAGATCCGTTCACACATTAAGAGCCACTCCCTTTTTAATTTTTTTAAATTAGTGGTGTTTGAATTTGTTGATAAAGTGTAGAAATGATTGTTTGGTTGCGGGAAAAAGATCCAAAATGCGGGACTGTCCCGCGTAATCCGGGACATGTGGTCACTCTAATCACAGCAAGAAATGGAATAGCTTTCTGAAATTAACCTTGAACCATTTTATTTCCCCCCACATGAGAAAGTAATTAGGTGTCCAGGTGAGAAAGAGTCTGACTATACTTTTAAGGGGAGGGAATGAATGGTACAGGCAGTGGTGGCATCTCAAATGGCACCCTATTCCCTATATACTGCACTACTTTTGACCCACACTACTTTTGACTAGGAATAGGATGCCATTTGTGACACAACCAGGGAACTGAGGAGCCCGAGGCCTGCACTCTTTAACCGTAAGCCCTTTCAGACAGACATTAAGACCCAGAGCTTGCCACTGTTTTCTTATCCCTGCTTTGTGCTCAGTTTAATGGGGATTAATTGTGTGGAGATAACAAGAAGGATCAGTTATTAGGGAAAATGTCCTTTACAGTTCAGATGAGAACCCATTGATGTAAGTCTGCACGTGGGTAGACAATTGGACGATTTATTCAGACAAGTCCCCATTGTGAGCAATCAGGTTTTAGATGTGGATTTAGATAAGTGTAGTTGTAGTGTGTGTGTGCATGTGTGTGTGTGTGTGTGTATGCTCCCTCTGCATAAAGTGTAGCAGGTCATTCGTTATGCCCCAGGTTGAAAATGGAGAGATGATTTAAAGGAGTGCTCATTAAAACCCTGATTTTTGTCTTTCTTCCTCTTTCTTACATTGCTCTTTGTCTCTTTCTTCCTCTCTTTCTTCCCTTGCTCTTCATACCTCAGAGGCTTCACAGGGATCTCAATTAAAACCAAATAAGGCCCATTATTTGGAGTGAGTGAGTGGGAGAGGAGAAGAGGGCTGAGCGGAGGTGATGGTAAGAGGACTAAATGAGGTGTTGTGTTGTTAGCTGGGGTTGTAGACAGAGGCTGTCTTGAATGCACCCTCTTCCCTATACAGGGCCAATACGGCTAGTCAAAATGAGTGCACTACATAGGGAATAGGGTAACATTTAGGATACAGACATCCTGTGTACTTTACTCTAGCTGGTGGCGGAAATAAAAAGAGACCCTCTGAGATGTGTGAAGGGAAAGAGCCAGGACTATTACAGTGATGAGCTGCTCATTAAATGTTTATTTACCTGCCTCTGTCTCATCACGCCTCTTGTAATGATGACAGGAGGGGAAGAGAGGGAACCGGGAGTCTGGCAGACTGTCATATTGGAGCTAAACAGACAGGCCTCTGGTTATAAACTGGAGAAGCTAAGGGGGCTGTCCCTCTGTGTGTCCCTCTGTGTGACCCTCTGTGTGTCTCTCTGTGTGTATCTCAGGGAAAGGTGTCCAGGCACGACCACATAGTCTCAGGGAAAGGTGTCCAGGCACGACCACATAGTCTGAGGGAAAGGTGTAGAGTTACTACCACATAGTCTCAGGGAAAGGTGTCCAGGCACTACCACATAGTCTCAGGGAAAGGTGTAGAGTTACTACCACATAGTCTTAGGGAAAGGTGTCCAGGCACCCCCACATAGTCTCATGGAAAGGTGTAGAGTTACTACCACACAGGGAAAGGTGTCCAAGCACTACCACATACTCAGGTAAAGGTGTAGAGTTACTACCACCTAGTCTCAGGGAATGGTGTCCAGGCACCCCCACATAGTCTCAGGGAAAGGTGTAGAGTTACTACCACATAGTCTCAGGGAATGGTGTCCAGGCACCACCACATAGTCTCAGTGAAAGGTGTCCAGGCTCTACAGGTGTATTGACACTTTTAAAGTGAATTACTTCTTGGTTTTACAATAGCACTGGAGGCGGTGGAAGAGGAGTTCTGTAAGAAAATGTTCCACAAGTTTGGAAAGTAATTATTTGTTAGTGTTAAATTCTCCAGTGTTAAATTAACACTGAATGTGTGGACCCCTATAGATACTGTAATAGTGTTAAATTAACATACTGCGTGGAGTAAAACCTTATATCCCAGAGTGCCTTGCCTTTTGAGTGAATTGTAGAGTTACCACCCATGACTGTATTTGTTGGTGACAGAGACATCATTGTTGCATTCATCCATTTTCAGTCCTATAGTCTTCACCATGTGAAATACTGAGTAAATATGTTACTACAATTAAATTGTTTAATACAATAGGTATCTCATAAGGCCTTATTTTGAGGGCCTCCAATCTAAACATAACAATGAACTCTGTCAGTGTTGAACCAAAACCACGCCCATCATTATCATATTTCCCAGCATGCTGTATTGCAGGTTGATTTGAAGAATTGTTTGTTTTAATATCTATGTTTTTGTATTACATTGACTGATTAATTCAACTTATGCTCCTCAAATATAAATTACATACATTCTATAAACTAATCCAATATGCTACTTGGATTTGTTGTACCAATTACTGAAATGGTTGTTCCAGTTTAGATGCTTTAGGTAGTCTCTGATTGCTCAGTAGGAATCGAAAAAACGAAAGATAATGCGGATGATGAAGTGGACTTTGAATACAATTGCGGTAGAATCAAGGAGAATTTGAGTATTGTCCAAAAGAATTGAGAACGGAGCAAAGTTGTGGCTAAAAGTTTTGAGAATGACACAAATATTAATTTTCACAAAGTCTGCTGCCTCAGTTTGTATGATGGCAATTTGGATATACTCCAGAATGTTATGAAGAGTGATCAGATGAATTGCAATTAATTGCAAAGTCCCTCTTTGCCATGCAAATTAACTGAATCCCCCAAAAAACATTTCCACTGCATTTCAGCCCTGCCACAAAAGGACCAGCTAACATCATGTCAGTGATTCTTTCGTTAACACAGGTGTGAGTGTTGACGAGGACAAGGCTGGAGATCACTCTGTCATGCTGATTGAGTTCGAAAAACAGACTGGAAGCTTCAAAAGGAGGGTGGTGCTTGGAATCATTGTTCTTCCTCTGTCGACCATGGTTACCTGCAAGGAAACACGTGCCGCCATCATTGCTTTGCACAAAAAGTGCTTTGCAGGCAAGGATATTGCACCTAAATCAACCATTTATTGGATCATCAAGAACTTCAAGGAGAGCGGTTCAATTGTTGTGAAGAAGGCTTCAGGGTGCCCAAGAAAGTCCAGCAAGCGCCAGGACCGTCTCCTAAAGTTGATTCAGCTGCTGGATCGGTGCACCACCAGTACAGAGCTTGCTCGGGAATGGCAGCAGGCAGGTGTGAGTGCATCTGCACGTACAGTGAGGCAAAGACTTTTGGAGGATGGCCTGGTGTCAAGAAGGGCAGCAAAGAAGCCACTTCTCTCCAGGAAAAACATCAGGTACCGACTGATATTCTGCAAAAGGTACAGGGATTGGACTGCTGAGGACTGGGGTAATGTCATTTTCTCTGATGAATCCCCTTTCCGATTGTTTGGGGCATTTGGAAAAAATCTTGTCCGGAGAAGACAAGGTGAGCGCTACCATCAGTCCTGTGTCATGCCAACAGTAAAGCATCCTGAGACCATTCATGTGTGGGGTTGCTTCTCAGCCAAGGGAGTGGGCTCACTCACAATTCTGCCTAAGAACACAGCCATGAATAAAGAATGGTACCAACACATCCTCCGAGAGCAACTTCTCCCAACCATCCAGGAACAGTTTGGTGACGAACAATGCCTTTTCCAGCATGATGGAGCACCTTGCCATAAGGCAAAGTTATACTAAGTAGCTTGGGGAACAAAACATCGATATTTTGTGTCCATGGCCAGGAAACTCCCCAGATCTTAATCCCAATTGAGAACTTGTGGTCAATCCTCAAGAGGCAGGAGGACAAACAAAACCCCACAAATTCTGACAAACTCCAAGCATTGATTATGCAAGAATGGGCTGCCATCAGTCAGGATGTGGCCCAGAAGTGAATTGACAGCATGCCAGGGCGGCTTGCAGAGGTCTTGAAAAAGAAGGGTCAACACTGCAAATATGGACTCTTTCCATCAACTTCATGTAATTGTCAATAAAAGCCTTTGACACTTATGAAATGCTTGTAATTATACTTCAGTATTCCATAGTAACATCTGACAAAAATATCTAAAGACACCGAAGCAGCAAACTTTGTGGAAATGAATATTTGTGTCAACTTTTGTCCACGACTGTACAGTGATGAGAATGATCCTTCATATCTAGTAGGGGTAGGGTTTTTAAATGAGGAGCAGCTGTGCAGAGTTCCATATTATATGCTATAAAGGTGATGAATATGTGACATGTTGCAATTATGGTGGGAATCATGAAGCCACGCCTCACAAGGGTGAAAGAGGATGATTTGGCCAAAGTTAGGGTAGTAAAGAGCATATCATATGCAGCAGCTGTGAAAAGGGTTGAGGGTTTGAATGGTGCATCTGAAGAGTCCATGGTGGTAGATAGGCCTACACTGCAGGCTGCAGGGGTTGCTGTTCACCAGCAGGATCCTGATATTTTAAAGGTTAAGAAGGTGGACTTTGTGGTCTTTATAGCTATGGTAATTAATGGCACTGCCAAGGTAGAGAGAAGGTCCAGAAAGATAGAAATCATAGTGGACGCGGCGAACCGGTTCCTGGGGTTAAGAGATTTCTCAGCAATGGAGTTACATGGAATATTGGCACAAGACGTCCCGCCCTCTCAAGTCCTAGAGCCTGAGAAGGGAGAATTATAAGTTTTGTTTGTTTTGGCAATGTACTATTTTTATTGGGGTGGATTAAGTTAGTTTCACTTATGTATGGATTTATGTTTTATTTTAGAATTCTTTTTTGGTTTGAACCCGTCCAGTTGATGGCGGCAATACACCGTTTTGGGTTGTAGTCCGCCATAAAACCCACAGAAGAAGAACAATTTCAGTCTTCTCAACCCTGGCATTTTGAAGGCAGGTTGCGGGCGATCAAACAATTCTGGAGTTTGGATATCCCCACCGTGGCTGAATTTCAATAGGAATTATAAATCCCTTTGCAAGTCAGCATAATGTGACAGGTTGTGTGAATAATCCAACATGTTGGGTTGTTCGGATTAACCAAACATGAGTTAAGTTAACCATCAATTGGTTTTCATTCACTTTCATGCTGGGTTGACCAAGCAGGTGGGGCTTTTTTAATACATTATTTTCAGGAGGCGTGGCTTTTATATAGTTATATTTGGCCACATGTGAAAGTAAATAACAATGCTGTTTGTCCTCAGTCGGCTTCATCCATAAGTGCATCAATGACATTGTCCCCACAGTGGCTTTACATACATATCCCAACCAGAAGCCATGGATTACAGGCAACATCCGCATCGAGCTAAAGGCTAGAGCTGCTGCTTTCAAGGAGTGGGAGACTAATCTGGATGCTAATGAGAAATCCCGCTATGCCCTCAGATGAACCATCAAACAAGCAAAGCGTCAATACAGGATTAAGATTGAATCCTAGTACACCAGATCTGACGCAGGTCAGATGTGGCAGGGATTGAAAACTATTACGGACTACAAAGGGAAACCCAGACGCGAGCTGCCCAGTGACGCGAGCCTACCAGATGAGCTAAATTACTTTTATGCTCGCTTCGAGGCAAGTAACACTGAAGCATGCACAAGAACACCAGCCAATGTGAGCAAGACCTTTAAACAGGTTAACATTCACAAAGCCGCTGGGCCAGATGGATTGCCAGGACGTGTACTCAAAGCGTGCGTTGACCAACTGTCAAGTGTCTTCACAGAGATTGTCAACCTCTCCCTGACAGAGTCTGTAATACCTACATGTTTCAAGAAGACCACCATAGTCCCTGTGCCCAAGGAAGCGAAGGTAACCTGCCTAAATTATTACCACCCCGTGGCACTCACGTCAGTAGCCATGAAGTGCTTTGAAAGGCTGGTCATGGCTCACATCTACAGCATCCTTGTGGACACCCTAGACCCACTCTAATTTGCATACCGCCCCAACAGATCCACAGATGACACAATCTTAATCGCACTCCACACAGCCCTTCTCACCTGGACAGAAAGAACACCTATGTGAGAATGCTGTTCATCAACTACAGCCCAGGGTTCAACACCCCTAGTGTCCACGAAGCTCATCATTAAGCTAAGGACTCTGAGACTAAACACCTCCCTCTGCAACTGGATCCTGGACTTCCTGACGGGCCGCCCCCAGGTGGTAAGAGTAGGCAACATCACCACTCTGATCCTTAACACTGGGGCCCCTCAGGGGTGTGTACTTAGTCCCTCCCATATTCCCTGTTCACCTACGACTGCATGGCCAAACATGACTCCAACACCATCATTACGTATGCTGACGATACAACAGTGGTAGGCCTGATCACCGACAACGATGAGAAGGCCTATAGAGGGGAGGTCAGAGAACTGGCAGTGTGGTGCCAGGACAACAACTCTCTGTCATCGGAATTTCATAATTCCTATAATTAAATTCACTCAGTCTATTTTATAAGAATTTGTAAGATTCTTATTAGCACAAAATAGACAGAGACCAGTCTTATTAAAATTAGATAATAGTATTTATTCTCGGAGCTCGCTGCCATGAAACCACAAACAACAGTTTATATACAAAATATGACGTCACAGGTTATAAAATGTCCTTCCTCCTCTCGACCAGGGCAAAACAGGTTCAAAAGTTTATTTCAACCCCCTCGCTCACTCACTCCAGACACACACTTATCAAGATTCACTTCTGGGATCTTCACCTTCATCCATCACTATTTAGAAGACAGTTCCAGATAATGGAAAACCCAGGAAAACACTCTCTGCCTTATCTAAACATCCCAGAGCTAAGTTGAGTCGGTTCAACCATAGGTTAACGATCCTTTCTGCTTACTGAAAACCCACCCTCCCCAACCTAGCTGGAATGGTATTTATGTTTAATTACCCCCTGTTTCATGCTACACAATCCCTTCCTTATTAACATTATTAATCAGATATAACAAAACAGAGTAGAGTTTAATTAGTTATAGTTCTATTTAAAATGTTTAGTCATTATTGTTTAAAATTCCTAACACTCTCCCTCAATGTGAACAACACAAAGGAGCTGAACAGGCCCCCATTAATATCAACAGGGCTGTAGTGGAACGGGTCAAGAGTTTCAAGTTCCTTGGTGTCCACATCACCAACAAACTATCATGGTCTAAACATACCAAGACAGTCGTGAAGAGGGCACAACAAAACCTTTTCCCTCTCAGGCGACTGAAAAGATTGGCATGGGCCCCCAGATCCTCAAAAGGTTCTAAAGCTGCACCATCGAGAGCATCCTGACTGTTTGCATCACTGCCTGGTTTGGCAACTGCTCAGCATCTGACCATAAGGCGCTACAGAGGGTAGTGCGAACGGCCCAGTGAATCACTGGGGCCAAGCTTCCTGCCATTCAGGACCTCTATAATAGGCGATGTCAGGGGGAAAGCCCATAACATTGTCAGAGACTCCAGTCACACACGTTATAGACTGTTTTCTCTGCTACCACACAGCAAGCGGTACCGGAGCGCCATGTTTAGGTCCAAAAGGCTCCTCAACAGCTTCTACCCCCAAGCCATTAGACTGCTGAACAATTCATAAAAATTTCCACCGGACAATTTACGTTGACATCCTCCTTGTACACTGCTGCTACTAGCTGTTTGTTTGTTACCTATGCATAGTCACTTCGCCCCCACCTACATGTACAGATTACCTCAACTAGCCTGTACCCCTGCACACTGACTCGGTACCGGTGCCCCCTGTATATAGCGTCGTTATTGTTATTCTTATTGTGTTACTTTTTATTATTGCTTTTTATTTTAGCCTACTTGGTAAATATTTTCTTCTTCTTGAACTGCACTGTTGGTTAAGGGCTTGTAAGTAAGCATGTCACGGTAAAGTCTACACTTGTTGTATTCGGCACATGTGGCAAATAATGTTAGATTTGATCATGATAGGTTTGTTCAACTGCAATGTTCAATCTTCCTTGAATATTATTGCACGTTACACATTAACATTATATTTGGTAGTAAAGTGGTTAGTACCCCATTGGGGACATCACATTGGAATATTTATTGTAAGGCCTCAAAATAAGGCCTTATGAAAGAGACATTGTTTTATGTTAAATCATAACCTTTTAATGGAAACATTCATTTGGGATCTTACTTGGTGAATTCCATAGGACCTAAAATGGCTGAACTCAAAAACCTTCTCTGTCACGAACAAATTCAGTCATGGGTAACTCCACAATTCACTTGAAAGTCAAGGCACTGCAAATAAAGCATTACACTTAGCGGTGTGTTAATTTAATTTGCTGTGTAGAGTTCAGTGTAATTATCACAGAATGCTTCTTGGTTAGCGGTGTGTTAATTTAATTTGCTGTGTAGAGTTCAGTGTAATTATCACAGAATGCTTCTTGGTTAGTGGTGTGTTAATTTAATTTGCTGTGTAGAGTTCAGTGTAATTATCACAGAATGTTTCTTGGTTAGCGGTGTGTTAATTTAATTTGCTGTGTAGAGTTCAGTGTAATTATCACAGAATGTTTCTTGGTTAGCGGTGTGTTAATTTAATTTGCTGTGTAGAGTTCAGTGTAATTATCACAGAATGCTTCTTGGTTAGCGGTGTGTTAATTTAATTTGCTGTGTAGAGTTCAGTGTAATTATCACAGAATGCTTCTTGGTTAGCGGTGTGTTAATTTAATTTGCTGTGTAGAGTTCAGTGTAATTATCACAGAATGTTTCTTGGTTTTGAGAGAATGAATGCCTTTTAGGTAATGGTAGAACTTAATGCCCAAAGTTAATGCCTGAATGGTTTAAAATTCTCCTGAAATGATTCAAGTTATGCAATGTATATATCCTACATTTCAAAGCATGCAGAGTTTCACAACATGAAATCGTACAAAAGTCCTCAGGAGTATAAACAAGGCCTGCAAAAACAGTTTGACCAACTACAGTCAGACTCTTCTCTCAAAACAATGTTGAGAATGCAAGACGTTCAGTAGCTACAGTATGTGGCCTGCCCATAGGGCCTGTCTCGATGCTCCTAGGGCTAACAATTGTCTGGGGTTAAGGGCTGCCTCGATGCTCCAAGGGCTACCCATGGTCTGGGGTTAGGGCCCGTCTCTGCTCCTAGGGCTAGCCATGGTCTAGGGTTAGGGCCCGTCTCTGCTCCTAGGGCTAGCCATGGTCTGGGGTTAGGGCCCGTCTCTGCTTCTAGGGCTAGCCATGGTCTGGGGTTAGGGCCCGTCTCTGCTTCTAGGGCTAGCCATGGTCTGGGGTTAGGGCCCGTCTCTGCTTCTAGGGCTAGCCATGGTCTGGGGTTAGTATTGTGTGTCACAATGTGAGCATGAATATATCAGCTCAAGTGATCTTTAAAAGGGTATTGTCACGACTTCCTCCGAAGTTGGCTCCCCTGCCTGTTCGGGCGGTGCTCAGCGGTTATTTAAAGTACATGTACCCACCCTTGTTTTGTGCGGGATTGTCTTTGTGTTACGTGAGTGCGTTTAGGTAGAGGTGTATAATATTTGCTGGACAGTATATACCTGTATTATAGCTTAAAAGCAGGCCACACACCATTTTACAGTACACATTGTCTTCTCTGTCCCTATTCACAGGACAGTGACTGATCAGTCTGACCGTTTGTTATACATCCATAATGCTGTCCATCAGGTGGGATAACCCATAAGACGGTGTTATAAGACAGCTTATACCCTGAACCACTTGAATAGTGTGCATTTCCTAATTTCTCCCCATCCACCCTTCCTCCATGGGTGGCTCCAGGGAGGGGCTGTGCTGAAACCCCTAAAGCATAGGCCTAGCACTCCCATTAGCATCCCAAAAACAAATGTATTAGCATGTACGCCATACACTACATGGCCAAAGGTATTAGTGAATTTGGCTATTTCGGTCACAGCCAGGCACACAGCCATGCAATCTCCAACAAACATTGGCAGTAGAATGGCCTGTACTGATGAGCTCAGTGACTTTCAACATGGTACCGTCGTAGAATGCCACCTTTCCAACAAGTCAGTTTGTATTATTTTTGCCCTGCTAGAGCTGCCCCGGTCAATTGTAAGTGCTGTTAATGTGAGGTGGAAACGTCTAGGAGCAACAACGGCTCATCTGCGAAGTGGTAGGCCACACAAGCTCACAGAACGGGACCGGCGAGTGCTGAAGTGCGTAGCGTGAAGAGCAGTGGAAACACGCTCTCTGGAGTGATGAATCACTCTTCTCCATCTGGCAGTCCCACGGACAAATCTGTGTTTGGCGGATCCCAGGAGAACGCTACCTGCCTGAATCATAGTGCCAACTGTAAAGTTCGGTGGAGGAGGAATAATGGCCTGGGGCTGTTTTTCATGGTTCGGGCTAGGCCACTTAGTTCCAGTGAAGAGAAATCTAAATGCTAAAGCATAAAATGACATTTCAGACGATTTTGTGCTTCAAACTTTGTGGTAACAGTTTGGGGAAGGCCCTTTCCTCTTTCAGCATGACAATGCCCCCGTGCACAAAGTGAGGTCCATACAGAAATGGTTTGTCAAGATCGGTGTGGAAGAACTTGACTGGCCTGCATAGACCCTGACCTCAACTCCATCGAACACCATTGGGATGAATTGGAACGCCAAATGCGAGCGAGGCCTAATCGCTAACCTCAGTGCCCAACCTCACTAATACTCTTGTGGCTGAATGGAAGCAAGTCCCCATCGCAATGTTCCAACATCTAGTGGAAAGCCTTTCTCAGAAGAGTGGAGGCTGTTATAGCAGCAAATTGGGGACCAAATCCATATTGATGCCCATGATTTTGGAATGAGATGTTCGATGAGCAGGAGTTCACATACTTTTGTCCATGTAGTGTAGATAGCAAGCTCCTAAAAGCTACCCCAGTGAAACATTTCTGGTGCTGCCATTGGCCTGGTTTGCCTCCATCCCCTCTCAAGAGACATCCGTTGTCAAATTAGAACTTTTCCCCTCACCACACACACCTGTAGCATTGTAAAGAAGCTTGCATACCAGGAGTATTGACAATGACTGGAAGTGAGCAGAAGGTCAAAGCCAGAGGGTGGAGGGGTACCTCGGCAGAGGAAACAAACTCGGAAACAATGAAAATAAATCCAATAAATCTTACTTGCTATGCATTGTCTTGTTTTCTATTATGAGAGGAAAGGGGAAAATCACTGTATGCATTTTTAAGAGGGCCCCTCTCCTTATTTCTATTCCATTTTATTCCTTAGCCTCAGATTTTGAGCGACCTCTGATAATCTTGCAGAGGTGAACGCAGTCATTCGCCTGAAACCTGAATACGGAAAAGAGATTACACAGAGAGGCACAGAGGGAGGTATGGAGTACAGGTGTTGAATAGTATAGTATGTACATTTCATTAGAGGGTAGAAGTCTGACTGAGTGTATGATTTGGCCTGAAATATATATTTTTTAAAGTCTTTATTTTAAGTGTTATCCTGAATAGTAAAAGCCTTACCTTGTCTGTGAATGGAAATGAAATAAAAAAGGAAAAAATACCCTTCTGGCAGATTCAGTGTCACGGATTCCCCCGGTACTGCTGCTCTTTCCGTGTACCAGTTCCGGAGGTCTACGTCACCGGCCTTTTAGGCATCACTGAACTGTCTCATGACGCACACCTGATACCAATTCCCCTTTAGTAATTGTATATATGTGCCCTCTGTTCACCATTGTCTTGTCGGTTACTGTTCCCATGTCTGTTGGTCTGTGAGTACCTGTGGTTTGTGGTTTCGGATTTCCTGCTGCTTGTATTGTGTACTTGTTGTTATGGGTCTCATCCTGTGTATTGTTGTGCATTTGTTATTACGGGTCTCGTCCCGTGTATTTATTAGATGTTTTACCTCGCTCTTTTGTTTGGGTTTCATCCCTGTGTTTTTGTATAAGTGTTTGTTTTGGGCATCGTCCCTGTGCCTTTTCATGGCATGTTGTATATTTTGAGTGGAGTATTAAACCTCGCTATTACGAATTCCTGCGCCTGTCTCCAATCATTTATACAACGTGACATTCAGCATCTGATCAAAAGAGCACACAAAGTAGAGAGAGCTATCTACTGTATACCCTGCTGAAAAAAACAGCATAGACCGGCATGCATTTCAAGCTGTTCCATTCTGGTGTATACCTGTCAGATGCTGGTCTAGCTCTTTCTGCTGGCTGACCAGCATGGTCTAACTGGTTCTGCAGATTGTGGGTCAATAAAAGTTCCAATTGTTGCATATCCCCCACTCAGACTGGATTCCAATAAGAATTAGAAATCACTTTGCAAGCCAGCATGGATGCTGGTTTTGTGAGTGACAAGCAAAAACACAATGAAAGCTGGTCACCAGCCTATGCTGATATATGCTGTTTTTTTCAGCAGGGTATCCTGCAGGTTATCCCTGAGTGAGGATAAGACAATTGTCACTGATACAGTAATTGACCATTAATTAATATAAACACATTTAGCATCTCTGGGCTTCCACACATAACCTACAAGCCCCTGATGCCGACCTTTGGAACAGCTACATTTTAAAGTCTAAAACATCCATGTAATATAGCCTACACAATCACAAGCACAGCAGAATCTGCAGCATTTGTGAAAGCTGTTCAGGGGGCTGAATCTTGTCCTGATCAACATGAGGCTGCAGCTGGGGCAGCAAGAGGAGGAGATGCCAATTCTGCCCCGCCAAAGAACGACTGTAAAAAAAATTGTATGTGCTGCACATGTGAGAGATACATCTGCAGTCCATGCACAAACACTTGCATACTGTCCTACATGTGCTAATTAGAGTTGATTGATTTATGTTCTTCACGTTTTTGTTTTGTATCTATTATCTTATTTTATTCTTATTTATTGTTGTTGTTTGTACACCTTGTGGGTGGAGGCAATGTTTCAAAAAATGGGAGAAGACCAGTATTTTGTAGTTGAATTCCTCATTGTACAGTATATAAGAATATATCACAATGTTGACAAAAAAGTTCAAGACTGTTATTGTTCCCTTCAATAAAATACATTCATATCTACTTTCTGCACATTTCTGATACTTTCTTAGGCCATACAAGTGCTATCTCTCACAAAAAAATGGTTACACCTATGCAGTACCTTTAGCAATAATAATAATAGTACACCTCTACTAAAGTAAAGAAAACAATTATGACAGGTGTGTTGTAAAAAAAATGAGTGGTGTCCACTGATTAAATGCAGTCTTTCTGCATTGTGAAGAGGGAAAACCCTGATATTCACAAAGTTTGTGATGAATGACATGTTGTTTCTTCATGCAAAATACATTTGGGGTAACAAGTTACAAATGCGAGTGTGGAGCATACAAGTTAGCAGGCGTCAGGCTAACTAGCTAGCCAACTCCAGTCTTGTGCTAACGTTTGCTGGTTAACCTAGCTTTAGCTGACTAGTTGTAATGTTGTAGTTTGCTGGGTAGTAGCTAGTCAAATCTTTGACGAAAAAGAGAATAGGTTTGTCAATCAAGATACAAAAGATCTCCAATTGTAAAACCTCTTCCAATTTTAGTCATAGACATGACTACTGGTAGTTGTTTAGCTAGCTAAGTTAGCAAAAATTAAAATAATTACATTTCTCCCCACTGTAACACCGTATGTTAGTCAGCAGTACATAATATGGGTTTCAGTAGATAAAGTTAAGCTAGTTAGCTAGGTGGCTTGCAGGAAAAATTATTTTCTTAGTGTATTTGTCATCTGCCCTCTTGGTTCTGGCATCGGCTATAGCTGAGCTTCTAACGTTAGCTAAATCCGACTCTTTTTTTCTTATCTTCTTTGCTATATTCCGTTTGAAACATTTATGGTTGAGTGTCACCATGTAGGTAATAGATGCTCCATCGTCTAATTCATGTTGATGAGAGGAATCACTTGAAGCAATTGCATCTGGACAGTTCTTTCAGTTTTGCCCGCCTTGGGGGAGGGATTGGGGCCAGAGGACAAAGCACCGCCCAACACAAGTTGTAGTCTATCAGAAACTGGAAAAAATGTGTCTGCTGGTATTGTATATATTAAGCAATGAATCCGCCGATAGGAACATCGCTGAAAGATGTCCAATGGCGCTATCGAATAAGGACAACCATATCTACACCCACAAAAACGTATAGTTCGATCAGTATAACATAGAGCCTTTGCAAAATTCTACAAAGCAGGACTACATACATTTTTAGGTCCCCTCCCAACCATTAATCCACCGGAAGCCGTCATAGGGTGTATCATTCAGCATGCGATGCCCTGACCTGCCGTCCTCCTGGGCAATAATGTGTGAAACACATCTCACTGTCCTAGAAATGCTACAGACATGATGAAAACAAGCCCAGATTCCCCAGGGTGAAATCCCCCTTTAAGATATGTATAGTTCCTATATTGCATCCCCTTTTAGCATACACCATTCTCTTTTCTAGGAATGGGGTATATTCTCAGAAATCTGATGTCACATAAAAGTAGAGAAAGAAACAGGCAGGTTGAAGCCAATATACTGTACATGGTAATTAACACCGCTATTTGTCTACTTGTGTGGCTTCCTCTCGGAGTAGGAAATTAACTTCTCCTGCAGAGTGGAAATGTAATTTCACAGCCTGTTAGTTAGGCTTTGAACCTTAACAGTAAACTGGAAATGAAATATGGGTGCTTGTGTGTGTTGGGGTCCACACCCCCAGGCACCCAGGCCCACTAGAACCACTTTGGTAGGGGCCAGTGGTGCCCTCACCACCAGGTCAACAGTCTCTCTGGGCTTTAAGTGTGTAAACACTGAAAGAGTGGATGTCTCCAATGAACCCAACATATTTAAAACTTACAAATAATGGCACAGAGTGACGAGAAGGAGGAACAGAGGGGGAATGAGAGAAATGGAGGGAGAGAAAGATGGAGAGAGACAGTAACAGAGGGGGAGAGAGAGATATGGAGAGAGGCAGTAACAGAGAGTGGGAGAGATTGACACAGACAGTAACAGAGAGTGGGGCGAGAGAGAGATGGAGAATGAGAGTGAAGAGAGAGAATGAGAAATCGAGAGAGAGAGGTTTGAAACAGGAAAGATACTCAGGTGTTATGCTAATTTGGTATAAAGCAGACCTAACCCACTAGATTAAATTAGTTTAAAAAATGAACATTTTACATCTGTCTAAAAATTAATAAGGAAATGATCTCAGAGAAAAATGTCCCCGTGTGCTACTGTACCTATATCCCCCCAATAGAATCTCCATACTTTAACGATGACAGTTTATCCATACTAGAGGGGGAGATCAACAATTTCAAGGTTCAGGGACATGTACTAGACTGTGGTGACCTAAATGCCAGAACTGGACAAGAACCCGACACCCTCTGTCCCCCTGTGTACTAACACATACAGTGGGGCAAAAAATTATTTAGTCAGCCACCAATTGTGCAAGTTCTCCCACTTAAAAGGATGAGAGAGGCCTGTAATTTTCATCATAGGTACACTTCAACTATGACAGACAAAATGAGAAAAAAAATCCAGAAAATCACATTGTAGGATTTTTTAATGAATCTATTTGCAAATTATGGTGGAAAATAAGTATTTGGTCAATAACAAAAGTTTATCTCAATAATTTGTTATATACCCTTTGTTGACAATGACAGAGGTCAAACGTTTTCTGTAAGTCTTCACAAGGTTTTTACACACTGTTGCTGGTATTTTGGCCCATTCCTCCATGCAGATCTCCTCTAGAGCAGTGATGTTTTGGGGCTGTTGCTGGGCAACACGGACTTTCAACTCCCTCCAAAGATTTTCTATGGGGTTGAGATCTGGAGACTGGCTAGGCCACTTCAGGACCTTGAAATGCTTCTTACGAAGCCACTCCTTCGTTGCCCGGGCGGTGTGTTTGGGATCATTGTCATGCCGAAAGACCCAGCCACGTTTCATCTTCAATGCCCTTGCTGATGGAAGGAGCTTATCACTCAAAATCTCACGATACATGGCCCCATTCATTCTTTCCTTTACACGGATCAGTCGTCCTGGTACCTTTGCAGAAAAACAGCCCCAAAGCATGATGTTTCCACCCCCATAATTCACAGTAGGTATGGTGTTCTTTGGATGCAACTCAGCATTCTTTGTCCTCCAAACACGATGAGTTGAGTTTTTACCAAAACGTTCTTTTTTGGTTTCATCTGACCATATGACATTCTCCCAATCTTCTTCTGGATCATCCAAATGCTCTCTAGCAAACTTCAGACGGGCCTGGACATGTACTGGCTTAAGCAGGGGGACACATCTGGCACTGCAGGATTTGAGTCCCTGGCGGCGTAGTGTGTTACTGATGGTAGGCTTTGTTACTTTGGTCCCAGCTCTCTGCAGGTCATTCACTAGGTCCCCCTGTGTGGTTCTGGAATTTTTGCTCACCGTTCTTGTGATCGTTTTGACCCCACGGGGTGAGATCTTGCGTGGAGCCCCAGATCGAGGGAGATTATCAGTGGTCTTGTATGTCTTCCACTTCCTAATAATTGCTCCCACAGTTGATTTCTTCAAACCAAGCTGCTTACCTATTGCAGATTCAGTCTTCCCAGCCGGGTGCAGGTCTACAATTTTGTTTCTGGTGTCCTTTGACAGCTCTTTGGTCTTGGCCATAGTGGAGTTTGGAGTGTGACTATTTGAGGTTGTGGACAGGTGTCTTTTATACTGATAACAAGTTCAAACAGGTGCCACTAATACAGGTAACGAGTGGAGGACAGAGGAGCCTCTTAAAGAAGAAGTTACAGGTCTGTGAGAGCCAGAAATCTTGCTTGTTTGTAGGTGACCAAATACTTATTTTCCACCATAATTTGCAAATTAATAAATTGACTCCAACCTAAGTGTATGTAAACTTCCGACTTCAACTGTACATGGTCAATGGTAGGCTTTGAGGGGACTCCTATGGTAGGTACACCAATAGCTCATCTTTTGGCAGTAATACTGTAGACTACTTTATCACTGACCTCAACCCAGAGTCTCTTAAAGCGTTCACAATCAGTCCACTGACACCCCTATCAGATCACAGCTAAATCAAACTCTACTTGAAGAGAGCTATGCTCAATCATGACGCGTCATAGCCAAAGGAACTAAATAATATTAAGAGATGCTATAGATGGTAGGTAAATAGTGCGGAAATCTACCCAAAAAACTATTAGGCAACAAAATATGATATCCCTTCTTGACATTTTCCTGGACAAAATTTTTCTCTGTAATAGTGAAGGAATAAACTTGGCCGTAGAAAACCTAAACAGTATATTTGACCTCTTTAGCTTCCCTATCAAATCTAAAAACGTCAAGCAGACAACCTAAGAAAATTAACATCATCCTCAGCTCTGGCATCTTCCTCAATATTTGGAACCAAGGACTGATCACCCCATTAAACAAAAGTAGAGACAAATTTGACCCCAATAACTACCGGGCGATATGCATCAACAGCAACCTTGGGAAAATCCTCTGCATTATCAATAACAGCAGACTCATACATTTCCTCAGCGAAAACAATGTACTGAGCAAATGTCAAATTGACGTTTTACCAAATTACCGTACGACAGACCACATGTTCACCATGCACACCCTATTTGACAAACAACCAAACCAAGAAAAAGGCAAAGTCTTCTCAGACTTTGTTAATTTCAAAAAAGCTTTCAAATTAATTTGGCATGAGGGTCTGCAATACAAATGGATGGAAAGCAGTGTTGGGGGAAAAACATATGACATTATGAAATACATGTACACAGACAACAAGTGTTAAAGCCCCACTCTCTTCAACACATATATCAATACATTTGTGAGGGCACAAGAACAGTCTGCAGCACACTGCCTCACCCTACTAGATTCTGAAGTCAAATATCTACTGTTTGCTGATGATCTGGTGCTTCTGTCCACAACCATGAAGGGCCTACAGCAGCACCTACAGAACCAGTCAAAAGTGGACACACCTACTCATTCAGGTTTTTCTTCATTTTTACTATTTTCTACATTGTAGAACAATAGTTAAGACATCAAAACTATGAAATAACACATATGGAATCATGTAGCAACCAAAAAAGTGTTAAACATATGAAATGCTTTTCCAACAGTCTTGAAGGAGTTCCCACATATGCTGGGCACTTGTTGGCTGCATTTCCTTGACTCTGCGGTCCAACTCATCCCAAACCTTCTCAATTGGGTTTAGGTCAGGTGATTGTGGAGGCCAGGTCATCTGATGCAGCACTCCATCAGTCTCCTTCTTGGTAAAATAGCCCTTACACAGACTGGAGGTGTGTTGGGCCATTGTCCTGTTGAATAACAAATGATAATCCCACTAAGCCCAAACCAGATGGTTAAGCGTGCCTTGAATTGTAAATCAATCACAGACAGTGTCACCAGCAAAGCACCCCCACGCTTCACGGTGGGAACCACAAATGCAGAGATCATCTGTTCACCTACACTGCATCTCACAGACACAGCGGTTGGAACCAAAAATCCAAAATTTGGACTCATCAGAACAAAGGACAGATTTATACCGGTCTAATGTCCATTGCTCATGTTTCTTGGCCCAGACAAGTCTCTTCTCCTTATTGTTGTCCTTTAGTAGTGGTTTCTTTACAGCAATTCGACCATGAAGTACTGATTCATGCAGGCTCCTCTGAATACTTGTTGTTGAGATGTGTCTGTTACTTGAACTCTGAAGGATTTATTTGGGCCGCAAATTTCTGAGGCTGGTAACTCTAATTCATTTATCCTCTTAACTTTTTCTGCAGCAGAGGTAACTCTGGTTCTTCCTTTCCTGTGGCGGTCCTCATGAGAGCCAGTTTCATCATAGTGCTTGATGGTTTTTGCGACTGCACTGTTCCGGATTGACTGACCTTCATGTCTTAAAAGAATGACGGACTGCCACTTCTATTTGCTGGTTTGAGCTGTTCTTGCCATAATATGGACTTGGTCTTTGACCGAACTTGGTCTTTGCGCCGAATACAACAGGTTACATTCACCTTACAGTGAATCACAATGCAAATATTCTGGGTAGCAAGAACCTGTTAGTCTTATGCCTTGATGAGGGTAAAAGCTGTAAAGAAGCCTTTTGGTCTGAGACTTGGTGCTCCGGTACCGCTTGCCATGCGGTAGCAGAGAGAACAGTCTAGTACTGGGGTGGCTGGGGTCTTTGACCATTTTTAATGCCTTCCTCTGACACCGCCTGCTGAAGAGGTCCTGGATGGCAGGAACCTTGGCCCCAATGATGTACAGTCCTGGGCCGTTCACACTACCCTCTGTAGTGCCTTGTGGTCAGAGACTGAGCAGTTGCTGTACCAGGCAGTGATGCAACCAGTCAGGATGCTCTCGATGTTGCAGCTGTGAACCTTTTGAGGATGCCAAATCTTTTCAGTCTCCTGAGGGGGAATGGATTTTGGCGTGCCCTCTTCACAACTGTCTTGGTGTGTTTGGACCATTCTAGTTTGCTGGTGACGTGGATCCAAGGAATTTGAAGCTCACAACCTTCTCCAGTACAGTCCCGTAGATGAGAATGGGGGCGTGCTCGGTCCTTCTTTTCTTGTAGTCCACTATCATCTCCTTTGTCTTGATTACGTTGAGGGATAGGTTGTTATTCTGGCACCTCCCGGTCTGGTCTCTGACCTCCTCCTTATAGGCTGTCTCGTTGTTGTCGGTGATCAGGCTTACCACTATTGTGTCATCTGCAAACGTAATGATGGTGTTGGAGTCATGCCTGGTCATGTGGTCACTGGTGAACAGGGTGTACAGGAGGGGACTGAGCACGCACCCCTGAGGGGCTCCAGTGTTGAGGATCAGCATGGCAGATGTTTTGCTACCTACCCTGACCACTTGGGGGTGACCCATCAGGAAGTCCAGGATCCAGTTACAGAGGGAGGTGTTTAGTCCCAGGATCCGTAGCTTAATGATGAGCTCTGAGGGCACTATGGTGTCGAACGCTGAGCTGTAGTCAATGAATAGCATTCTCACGTAGGTGTTCCTTTTGATGACATCATCTTTGGATCTGTTGGGCGGTATGTGAGTCTATTGGAGTGGGTCTAGGGTTTCTGAGTCTTAAATATAAAATATATTTTGATTTGTTTAACACTTTTTTTGGTTTCTACATGATTCCATATGTGTTATTTCATAGTTTTGATGTCTTCACTATTATTCTACAATTTTAGTAAAACAAAAATGGTAAAAATAAAGAAAACTCTTGATTGAGTATGTGTCCAAAATGCTTTTTGAAATGGGTTTCAAAAAAGGTCCAGTTGCCAGGACCACAAGTAGAAATTCCATCTAGACACGATTGCCCTAGAGAACACAAAAAACTATTCATACCTCGGCCTAAACATCAGCGCCACAGGTAACTTACACAAAGCTGTGAACAATCTGAGAGACAAGGCAAGAAAGGCCTTCTATGCCATCAAAAGATCATAAAATTATCATAACAATTGGGATCTGGCAAGAAATATTTGAATCAGTTATAGAACCCATTACCAACTTCATGGTTGTGAGGTCTGGAGTCTGCTCACATATAAAGAATACAGAAAATGGGATGCATGCGGATTTCTTCAAAAATATCCTCTGTGTGCAATGTAAAATACCAAATATAAAATCCAAACACACCACCCTGGCAACGAAGGAGTGGCTTCGTAAGAAGCATTTCAAGGTCCTGGAGTGGCCTAGCCAGTCTCCAGAGCTCAACCTCATAGACAATATTTGGAGGGAGTTGAAAGTCCGTGTTGCCCAGCACTGTATATACATATTATTAGATTTGGTTAGAAAACACTCTGAAGTTTCTAAAACTGTTTGAATGATGTCTGTGAGTATAACAGAACTCATATGGCGGGCGAAAACCTGAGAAAAATCCAACCAGGAAGTGGGAAACCTATCGAAAACACAGTATCTATGGGGTCAAATTGCATTTCCTAAGGCTTCAACTAGATGTCAACAGTCTTTAGAAACTTGTTTGAGGCTTCTACTGTAAAGGAGGGGCTCATAAGGGCTCTTTGAGTCAGTGGATTCCTGGGAGTGCATTCTGATGAAGATTATCAAAGGTAAGTAAATATTTATAATGCTATTTCTGACTTCTGTTGTCTCCAAAACATGACGGATATTTCTTTGGCTGGTTTGGTCTCTGAGCGCCGTACTCAGATTATTGCATGTTTTTCTTTTTCCGTAAAGGTTTTTTGAAATCTGACACAGCGGTTGTATTAAGTAGAAGTCTCTTTTTAATTCTGTGAATAACACTTGTTTCTTTTATCAATGTTTATTATGAGTATTTCTGTAAATTCATGTGGCTCTCTGCAAAATCACCAGATGTTTTGGAAGCTAAACATTACTGAACGTAACGCGCCAATGTAAACTGAGATTTTCGGATATAAATATGCACTTTATCGAACAAAACATACATGTATTGTGCAACATAATGTCCTATGAGTGTCATCTGCTGAAGATCAAAGGTTAGTGATTAATTTGATCTATATTTCTGCTTTTTGTGACTCCTCTCCTTGGCTGGAAAAATGGCTGTGTGTGTTTTTGTGACTTGGCTCTGACCTAACATAATCATATGTTGTGCTTTCGCTGAAAAGCCTTTTTGAAATCGGACATGGGTAGATTAACAATACGTTTTTCCTTTGGTGTATTGCACTTGTTAATGTGTGAAAGTTACATATTTCCCACAAATATTTTAGAATTTTGCGCGCTGCCTTTTCATCGGAATGTTGTCGAGGGGTGCCGCTAGCGGAACCCCTAGTCATATAACCATTAAAGAGAACACTTAATGAAATGCTAACTAAACATGAAAGAGAACACTTATTCAAACTGCAAATTAAACATTAATGGTTCATAACCAGTTTGAATGTGTTCTCTTTAATGTTAAATTAGCAGTTTGAATAAGAGTTCTTTCATGTTTAGTTAGCATTTCTTTAAGTGTTCTCTTTAATAGTTCATTAGCAGTTTGAATAAGTCTCTTTAAAGAGAACACTTTTTCAAACTGCTAATTGAACATTAAAGAGAACACTTAATGAATTTGCCAAAACGCACATTTAAATATTTCTCTCTGCAGCCAGGAAGAAAGGCGACGTGGGTGAGAACAAAAAATGTCAGCTGAAGCACAAGACACCAAATATATAAAGATATGAGAAAGCCTGTGTTTGAGAGATTTTCTTCAATTATTGTCATTGTAAAAGGATCATTTCATGAGTTAATGGTCCACTCATACCCAAGCTTGTCATGGCTGTTCAAAGGAGAGGACCAAGGTGCAGCGTGGTGAGCGTACATTTTCTTTATTTTAATCAAAATGACGCCAAACAGAACACGACAAAAACAAACCGTGACGCTCATAAGCAAAGTGCTCTAAACAGAGTCAACCTCCCACAAACACAGGTGGGAAAAAAGGGTACCTAAGTATGGTTCCAAAACAGAGACAACGATAGACAGCTGTCCCTGATTGAGAACCATATCCGGCCAAACACAGACAAATAGAAAACAGAACACAAAACATAGAATGCCAACCCCAACTCACGCCCTGACCAAACCAAAATAGAGACATAAAAAGGATCTCTAAGGTCAGGGCGTGACAAAGCTGTTAGATATAGGGGTGTAATAATTCAATATCACAAGTACAAAGGAAATATGTTTTTCAGGGAGGGCACTGAAATAAATAACAGCAGGATTATTATTTTTATTTTTTCTCGCAATCTTGCAATATATGTATGGTTATGGTATGGATACAGAGAAATAGGTTTGTGATTGTTTAAAAAAAAAGCACTTTGTATCTTAAAGTCGTCCTTGTGGGGAGAATTGCGAGTTGGATTGATAACTGGCAGGCATCAAACAGAGAATGCAGCCTTATTATCTCTGGGGTTTCATTCTTATAAAACATTCAGGAGGCCTCAGACTGAAACAGAGTGTACTAGGAGAGATAGAGAGGCTATAATGAACCTAGAGAGACGTGGAAGGTTAGACCAAACACACACAGACACAGACAAACACAGACACACCTGGAACTAAAACAAATTATTCCTTTTCATCCCTTTGGGTCTCCTTTGCGGCCGTTAAATAATCTACTTCATATGACAGGTTGATGTACCAAGCATGTTTTCAAATTGAATAAATGATTTAAAAGGTAAAATAATAATAGGCATATATTTTCATTTTCATTATTCAATTGATGGAGTACAAGACAATATCTTTCCAAATCAGAGGACAAACTCACACTTGAATAGGACTGGCGGGATAAACCTAAGATGCAGCATGCTATCTGGGACTTCTGATGGAGAAAAAAATCATACGAATATGGATTACCCCATCAAATCCTATTGTCTCTAAATAAGAAAGCCAGAGAGGTTGATTAAAATTGATTCAAAGAAGGAGACTGAGCTACCTGTTTTGTTTCCAATTTAAAATCATATCTGTTGAAAATAAGTGATCAAATCATATCAAAGTGTATTTGTCATGTGCGCCGGATACAACAAGTGTAGATCTTACAGTGAAATGCTTACTTACAGGCTCTAACCAATAGTGCAAAAAAAGGTATTAGGTGAACAATAGGTAAGTAAAGAAATAAAACAACAGTAAAAAGACAGTGAAAAACAGTAGCGAGGCTATAAAAGTAGCGAGGTTACATACAGATACCGGTTAGTCAGGCTGATTGAGGTAGTATGTACATGTAGATATGGTTAAAGTGACTATGCATATATGATGAACAGAGAGGAGCAGTAGCGTAAAAGAGGGGTTAGCGGGTGGTGGGTGGCGGGACACAATGCAGATAGCCCGGTTAGCCAATGTGTGGGCGCACTGGTTGGTCGGGCCAATTGAGGTAGTGTGTACATGAATGTATATTTAAAGTGACTATGCATATATGATAAACAGAGAGTAGCAGCAGCATAAAAGAGGGGTTGGGAGGTGGGGGGGGCACACAATGCAGATAGTCCGAGTAGCCATTTGATTACCTGTTCAGGATTCTTATGGATTGGGGGTAAAAACTTTTGAGAAGCATTTTTGTCCTATACTTGGCACACCAGTACTGCTTGCCATGCGGTAGCAGAGAGAACAGTCTTTGACTGGTGTGGCTGGGGTCTTTGACAATTTTTAGAGCTTTCCTCTGACACCACCTGGTGTAGAGGTCCTGGATGGCAGGCAGCTTAGCCCCAGTGATGTACTGGGCCTTACGCACTAGCCTCTGTAGTGCCTTGCGGTCGGAAACCGAGCAATTGCCGTACCAGGCAGTGATGCAACCAATGCTCTCAATGTTGCAGCTGTAGAACCTTTTAAGGATCTCAGGACCCAAGACAAATTCTGGCACCACCCGGCCAGGTCTCTGACCCCATCCCTATAGGCTGTCTCGTCGTTGTCAGTGATCAGGCCTACCACTGTTGTGTAGTCTGCAAACTTAATGATGGTGTTGGAGTCGTGCCTGGCCATGCCTGGTCATGGGTGAACAGGGAGTACAGGAAGGGACTGAGCACGCACCCCTGAGGGGCTCCAGTGTTGAGGATCAGCGTGGCAAAAGTGTTGCTACCTACCCTCACCACCTGGGGGAGGCCCGTCAGGAAGTCCAGGATACAGTTGCAGAGGGAGGTGTTTAGTCCCAGGATCCTTAGCTTAGTGATGAGCTTTGAAGGTACTATGGTGTTGAAAGCTGAGCTGTAGTCATTGAATAGCATTCTCACATAGGTGTTCCTTTTGTCCAGGTGGGAAAGGGCAGTGTGGAGTGCAATAGAGATTGAATCATCTGTGGATCTGTTTAGGCAGTACGCAAATTAGAGTGGGTCTAGGGTTTCTGGGATAATGGTTTTGATGTGAGCCATTACCACCCTTCCTCCTGCCTCCAGTCTAGATATTTACCGTATTGTCCCCCTGTCTCCAGTCTAGATTTTTACAGTGCTGTCCCCCTTCTGCTAGTCTAAATATTTACAGTACTGTCCTCCTGCCTGCAGTCTAGATATTTACAGTGCTGTCCTCAAGTCTTCAGTCTTTATATTTACAGTGCTGTCCTCCTGCCTCACATATAGATAGTTACAGTGCTGTCCTCCTGCCTCCAGTCTAGATATTTACAGTGCTGTCCTCCTGCCCCCAGTACAGATAGTTACAGCGCTGTCCTCCTGCCTCCAGTATAGGTATTTACAGTGCTGTCCTCCTGCCTCCAGTCTTGATATTTACAGTGCTGTCCTCCTGCCCCCAGTACAGATAGTCACAGTGCTGTCCTCCTGCCTCCAGTATAGATATTTAACGTATTGTCCCCCTGCCTCCAGTCTAGATATTTACAGTGCTGTCCTCCTGCCTCCAGTCTTGATAGTTACAGTGCTGTCCTCCTGCCTCCAGTATAGATATTTACCGTGCTGTACTCCTGCCTCCAGTCTTGATAGTTACAGTGCTGTCCTCTTGCCTCCAGTCTTGATATTTACAGTGCTGTCCTCCTGCCTCCAGTCTTGATAGTTACAGTGCTGTCCTCGTGCCTCCAGTCTTGATATTTACAGTGCTGTCCTCTTGCCTCCAGTCTAGATATTTACAGTGCTGTCCTCCTGCCTCCAGTCTTGATAGTTACAGTGCTGTCCTCTTGCCTCCAGTATAGATATTTACCGTATTGTCCTCCTGCCTCCAGTCTTGATATTTACAGTGCTGTCCTCTTGCCTCCAGTCTAGATATTTACAGCGCTGTCCTCCTGCCTCCAGTCTTGATAGTTACAGTGCTGTCCTCTTGCCTCCAGTATAGATATTTACCGTATTGTCCTCCTGCCTCCAGTCTTGATAGTTACAGTGCTGTCCTCCTGCCTCCAGTCTAGATATTTACAGTGCTGTCCTTCTGCCTCCAGTCTAGATATTTACATTGCTGTCCCCTTGCTTCCAGTCTAGGTATTTCTTCATCCCTATTTGACCCTCGTTCCTACCCTCCCTCCCAACATCCCTCCAGTCTAGATATTTACAGTGCTGTCCTATGGCCTCCAGTCAAGATATTTACATTGCTGTCTCCCTGAATGGCTTTGATCACTTTGAATGATATATTAATTGATTTATGAATGTCTTTAGAGCTTTGTAGCTGTGAGATGTAAAACACCCTAGTCCGGTTAATTTCTCAACATAACGCGACAAACAAACGGAGGTATTTTTGGTATAAAAATAATCTTTATGGAACAAAAGGAACATTTACTGTCTAACTGGAAGTCTCGTCAGTGAAAACATCCAAAGATCAAAGGTAAACGGTTAATTTGATTGCTTTTCTGATTTGTGACCAAGCTTCCTGATGCTAGCTGGACATAATGCTATGCTAGGCTATCGATAAACTCGCACAAACGCTTGTCTTGCTTTGGCTGTAAAGCATAATTTCAAAATCTGAGACGACAGGATAATTAACAAAAGGCTAAGCTGTTTTTCGCTATATTTCTCTTGTGATTTCATGAATATGAATATTTTCTAGTAAGATTATTATTGTTTATCGATGCTAATTAGTGTAGTTGATGACAATTCTCCCGGATCCGGGATGGGTAGTTCCATTAAGTAGTTAGGTTTCTGTCTTTTTTGCTTTTGTCAGCGTTTGGGAGTGTAGAAATTATAAAAAATTGAGGACATAATTTACACATTTAAAAGTTTACTTCATGAACTTTTATTCAATTTAAATCCTTCATTGTCATGAACTAAAACTGAAATGTAATTAACTACAGAAAGAAGCTGTGTAATCACTGTTGAATTAATCAAAACGTGCCTGTTAGAACAATGTTCACTGCACTTTATAAGCATGTATGTCTTGTCCTGTATTCAAGCACTTTTGGCCCATGGTCAAAAGTAGTGCACTACAAAGGGAATATGATGCAAATTGGGATGCAAAAACTGCCATGTTGGAGGGCATCTGTTCCAGGATATTCTACCTAAGAACACTGTGGCAAAGAGCTACCAATCCAACAGCATGACAATGTCTCTGTTTCTGGCTGAAACACAAAGAACCTGGTTCACTGATAGCTTTCGGTGCGTTGAGTGATTATGTTTATGTGTCCGTGTATGTACAGTACCAGTCAAAAGTTTGGACACCTATTCATTCAAGTTTTTTTTTTTTTTTTTTTTTTACTATTTTCTACATTGTAGAACAATAGTGAAGACCATCACAACAATGAAATATCACATATGGAATAATGAAGTAACCAAAAAAGTGTTAAACAAATCAAAATATTTAATATTTTAGATTCTTCAAAGTAGCCACCCTTTGCCTTGATGACAGCTTTGCCCACTCTTAGCATTCTCTCAACCAGCTTCACCTGGAATGCTTTTCCAAAAATCTTGAAGGAGTTCCCACAAATGCTGAGCACTTGTTGGCTGCATCTCCTTCACTCGGTGGTCCAACTCCTCCCAAACCATCTGAATTGGGTTGAGGTCGTGTGATTGTGGAGGCCAGGTCATCTGATGCAGCACTCCATCACTCTCCTTCTTGGTCAAATAGCCCTTACACAGCCTGGAGGTGTGTTTTGGGTTATTGTCCTGTTGAAAACCAAATGATAGTCCCACTATGCGCAAACAAGACGGGATGGTGTATCGCTGCAGAATACAATGGTAGCCATGCTAGTTAAATGTGCCTTGAATTGTAAATAAATCACTGACAGTGTCACCAGCAAAGCACCCCCACACTATCACACCTCCTCCTCCATGCTTCATGGTGGGAATCACACATGCGGAGATCAATCTTTCACCTATTCTGCATCTCACAAAGACACGGCGGTTGGAACCAAGCATCTCAAGTTTGGACTCATCAGACCAAAGAACAAATTTCCACCGGTTTAATATTCATTGCTCGTGTTTATTGGTTCAAGCAAGTCTCTTCTTATTGATTTCCTTTAGTAGTGGTTTCTTTGCAGCAATTCAACCATGAAGCCCTGCAACATGTGACGGTCATCATGAGAGCCAGTTTCATTATTGCGCTTGATGGTTTTTGCGACTGCACTTAAAGAAACTTTCAAAGTTCTTGAAATTCTCTGGATTGACTGACATTCATGTCTTAAAAGTAATGACGGGCTATCGTTTCTCTTTTCTTCTTTGTACTTTTCTTGCCATAATACGGACTTGGTCTTTTACCATATAGGGCTATCTTCTATATTCCACCCATACCTTGTCACAACACAACTGATTGGCTCAAACTTATTAAAACCTCTTTGGGCTAGGGGGAAGTATTTTGACGTCTGGATGACAAGCGTGCCCAAAGTACTCAGGCCCAGAAGCTAGGATATGCAAATAATTTGTAATTTGGATATAAAACACTCTAAAGTTTCTAAAACTGTTCAAATAATGTATGTGAATATAACAGAACTGATATGGCAGGTGAAAACCCGAGGACAAACTATCCAGAAAAAAAACAAGTCAACCCACCATTGATTCCTATGGCTGTCATTTTTAATATGAAGGGAAAACCTCCCAGATTGCAGTTCCCAGGGCTTCCACTTAGATGTCAAGTCTTTAGAAAGAGTTTCAGGCTTGTTTTTTGAAAAATGGGCTAGAATTTGTCATTTTCTAATAGTGTTTTGGATGAGAGCACGTACTTCATTGTTAATCTCCGGTAATGACAATAACGATTCTCCGTCTTAAGTTATAGTTTATTTACTTATGAGGGTACCTGAGGGTTTGATTATAAACGTTGTGTTGACTTGTTTGGAGAAGTTTATTGGTAACGTTTAGGTTCATTTTGTATGTATTTTGAAGGAGGGAAACCCGTGAATTATTGAATGAAGCGCGCCAGCTACACTGAGTTTTTGGGGATATAAAGAAGGACTAGAACAAAATGACCATTTGTGATGTAGCTGGGACCTTTTGGAGTGCCAACAGAAGAAGATCTTTAAAGTTAAGGCGTTTATTTTATTGCTATTTCTGACTTTCGTAGCGCACCTGCCTGGTTGAAAATGTTTTTAATGATTTTGTGGGCAAAGCGCTGCCTCAGATAATCGCATGGTTTGCTTTTAACGTAAAGCCTTTTTGAAATCTGACATAGCTGTTACGGTGCGTGAATGAGGACCCAAAAGCGAATTAACGTAAACAGAGCTTCTTTAATAACAAAACAAAACGTAGGCTCAGATGGACCGGCAGGTTCCGACAGGACAGGACAAGGTTGCAGCAAACATGACGATAGTCTGGTTCAGGCATGAACAACACAAACAAGAATCCGACAAGGACAGGAGCAGGAACAGAGAGAGATATAGAGGACTAATCAGAGGGAAAAAGGGAACAGGTGGGAAAAGGGGTGACGAGGTAGTTAGGAGGAGACAAGGCACAGCTGGGGAAAAGAGGGGGAGAAAAGGTAACCTAACAACGACCAGCAGAGGGAGACAGGGTGAAGGGAAAGGACAGAAACAAGACACAACATGACAGTACATGACAGTACCCCCCCACTCACCGAGCGCCTCCTGGCGCACTCGAGGAGGAAACCTGGCGGCAACGGAGGAAATCATCGATCAGCGCACGGTCCAGCACGTCCCGAGAGGGAACCCAACTCCTCTCCTCAGGACCGTACCCCTCCCAATCTACTAGGTACTGATGACCACGGCCCCGAGGACGCATGTCCAAAATCCTACGGACCCTGTAGATGGGTGCGCCCTCGACAAGGATGGGGGGGGGGGGGGGAAGACGAGCGGGGGCGCGAAGAACGGGCTTGATACAGGAGACATGGAAGACCGGGTGGACGCGACGAAGGTATCGCGGAAGAAGAAGTCGAACTGCGACAGGATTAATGACCTGAGAAATACGGAACGGACCAATGAACCGCGGGGTCAACTTGCGAGAAGTGGTCTTAAGGGGAAGGTTCTGAGTGGAGAGCCAAACTCTCTGACCGCGACAATATCTAGGACTCTTAGTTCTACGCTTATTAGCAGCCCTCACAGTCTGCGCCCTATAACGGCAAAGTGCAGACCTGACCCTCTTCCAGGTGCGCTCGCAACGTTGGACAAAAGCCTGAGCGGAGGGGACGCTGGACTCGGCGAACTGAGATGAGAACAGCGGAGGCTGGTACCCGAGGCTACTCTGAAAAGGAGATAGCCCGGTCGCAGACGAAGGAAGCGAGTTGTGGGCGTATTCTGCCCAGGGGAGCTGTTCTGACCAAGACGCAGGGTTGCGAAAAGAAAGACTGCGTAAGATGCGACCAATAGTCTGATTGGCCCGTTCTGCTTGACCGTTAGACTGGGGGTGAAAGCCGGAAGAGAGACTGACGGAAGCCCCAATCAAACGGCAAAACTCCCTCCAAAATTGAGACGTGAATTGCGGACCTCTGTCCGAAACGACGTCTGACGGAAGGCCATGAATTCTGAAAACATTCTCGATGATGATTTGTGCCGTCTCTTTAGCAGAAGGAAGCTTAGCAAGGGGAATAAAATGAGCCGCCTTAGAGAACCTGTCGACAACCGTAAGAATAACAGTCTTCCCCGCTGACGAAGGCAGTCCGGTGACAAAATCTAAGGCGATGTGAGACCACGGTCGAGAGGGAATGGGAAGCGGCCTGAGACGGCCGGCAGGAGGAGAGTTACCGGACTTAGTCTGCGCGCAGACCGAACAAGCAGCCACGAAACGACGCGTGTCATGCTCCCGGGTGGGCCACCAAAAGCGCTGGCGAATGGAAGCAAGCGTACCCCGAACGCCAGGGTGGCCGGCTAACTTGGCAGAGTGAGCCCACTGAAGAACGGCCAGACGAGTAGGAACGGGAACGAAAAGAAGGTTCCTGGGACAAGCGCGCGGCGACGGAGTTTGAGTGAGTGCTTGCTTTACCTGCCTCTCAATTCCCCAGACAGTCAACCCGACAACACGCCCCTCAGGGAGAATCCCCTCGGGGTCAGTGGAGGCTACTGAAGAACTGAAGAGACGAGATAAAGCATCAGGCTTGGTGTTCTTAGAGCCCGGACGATAAGAAATCACGAACTCGAAACGAGCGAAAAACAGCGCCCAGCGCGCCTGACGCGCATTAAGTCGTTTGGCAGAATGGATGTACTCAAGGTTCCTATGGTCAGTCCAAACGACAAAAGGAACGGTCGCCCCCTCCAACCACTGTCGCCATTCGCCTAGGGCTAAGCGGATGGCGAGCAGTTCGCGGTTTCCCACATCATAGTTACGTTCCGACGGCGACAGGCGATGAGAAAAATACGCGCAAGGGTGGACCTTGTCGTCAGAGAAGGAGCGCTGAGAAAGAATGGCTCCCACGCCCACCTCTGACGCGTCAACCTCGACAATGAACTGTCTAGAGACGTCAGGTGTAACAAGGATAGGTGCGGATGTAAAACGATTCTTGAGGAGATCAAAAGCTCCCTGGGCGGAAACGGACCACTTAAAGCACGTCTTGACAGAAGTAAGGGCTGTGAGAGGGGCTGCCACCTGACCGAAATTACGGATGAAACGACGATAGAAGTTTGCGAAGCCGAGAAAGCGCTGCAACTCGACGCGTGACTTAGGGACGGGCCAATCAATGACAGCTTGGACCTTAGCGGGATCCATCTTAATGCCTTCAGCGGAAATAACAGAACCGAGAAATGTGACGGAGGAGGCATGAAAAGAGCACTTCTCAGCCTTCACAAAAAGACAATTCTCTAAAAGGCGCTGGAGGACATGTCGAACGTGCTGAACATGAATCTGGAGTGACGGTGAAAAAATCAGGATATCGTCAAGGTAAACGAAAACAAAGATGTTCAGCATGTCTCTCAGGACATCATTGACTAATGCCTGAAAGACAGCTGGAGCGTTAGCGAGGCCGAAAGGAAGAACCCGGTATTCAAAGTGCCCTAACGGAGTGTTAAACGCCGTCTTCCACTCGTCCCCCTCCCTGATGCGCACGAGATGGTAAGCGTTACGAAGGTCCAACTTAGTGAAAAACCTGGCTCCCTGCAGGATCTCGAAGGCTGAAGACATAAGAGGAAGCGGATAACGATTCTTCACTGTTATGTCATTCAGCCCTCGATAATCTATGCAGGGGCGCAGGGACCCGTCCTTCTTCTTAACAAAAAAAACCCCGCTCCGGCGGGAGAGGAGGAGGGGACTATGGTACCGGCGGCAAGAGCTACAGACAAATAATCTTCGAGAGCCTTACGTTCGGGAGCCGACAGAGAGTATAGTCTACCCCGGGGGGGAGTGGTTCCCGGAAGGAGATCAATACTACAATCATACGACCGGTGTGGAGGAAGAGAGGTGGCCCTGGACCGACTGAACACCGTGCGCAGATCGTGATATTCCTCCGGCACCCCTGTCAAATCACCAGGCTCCTCCTGTGAAGAAGAGACAGAGGAAACAGGAGGGATAGCAGACATTAAACATTTCACATGACAAGAGACGTTCCAGGAGAGGATAGAATTACTAGACCAATTAATGGAAGGATTATGACAAACTAGCCAGGGATGACCCAAAACAACAGGTGTAAAAGGTGAACGAAAAATTTAAAAAGAAATGGTTTCGCTATGATTACCAGAAACAGTGAGGGTTAAAGGTAGCGTCTCACGCTGAATCCTGGGGAGAGGACTACCATCCAGGGCGAACAAGGCCGTGGACTCCCTTAACTGTCTGAGAGGAATGTCATGTTCCCGAGCCCAGGTCTCGTCCATAAAACAGCCCTCCGCCCCAGAGTCTATTAAGGCACTGCAGGAAGCTGACGAACCGGTCCAGCGTAGATGGACCGACAAGGTAGTGCAGGATCTTGAAGGAGAGACAGGAGTAGTAGCGCTCACCAGTAGCCCTCCGCTTACTGATGAGCTCTGGCTTTTACTGGACATGAAGTGACAAAATGACCAGCAGAACCGCAATAGAGACAGAGGCGGTTGGTGATTCTCCGTTCCCTCTCCTTAGTCGAGATGCGGATACCTCCCAGCTGCATAGGCTCAGCACCCGAGCCGGCAGAGGAAGATGGTAGTGATGCGGAGAGGGGGGCAACGGAGAACGCGAGCTCCTTTCCACGAGCTCGGTGACGAAGATCAACCCGTCGCTCAATGCGAATAGCGAGTTCAATCAAGGAATCCACGCTGGAAGGAACCTCCCGGGAGAGAATCTCATCCTTTACCTCTGCGCGGAGACCCTCCAGAAAACGAGCGAGCAAAGCCGGCTCGTTCCAGCCACTGGAGGCAGCAAGAGTGCGAAACTCAATAGAGTAGTCTGTTATGGATCGATTACCCTGACATAGGGAAGACAGGGCCCTGGAAGCCTCCTCCCCAAAAACAGATCGATCAAAAACCCGTATCATCTCCTCCTTAAAGTCCTGATACTGGTTAGTACACTCAGCCCTTGCCTCCCAGATTGCCGTGCCCCACTCACGAGCCCGTCCAGTAAGGAGAGATATGACGTAGGCGACACGAGCAGTGCTCCTGGAGTAAGTGTTGGGCTGGAGAGAAAACACAATATCACACTGGGTGAGGAACGAGCGGCATTCAGTGGGCTCCCCAGAGTAACACGGCGGGTTATTGATTCTGGGCTCCGGAGATTCGAAAGCCCTGGAAGTGGCCGGTGGATCGAGGCGGAGATGGTGAACCTGTTCTGTGAGGTTGGAGACTTGGGTGGCCAGGGTCTCAACGGCATGCCGAGCAGCAGACAATTCCTGCTTGTGTCTGCCTAGCATCGCTCCCTGGATCTCGACGGCTGAGTGGAGAGGATCCGAAGTCGCTGGGTCCATTCTTGGTCGGATTCTTCTGTTACGGTGCGTGAATGAGGACCCAAAAGCGAATTAACGTAAACAGAGCTTCTTTAATAACAAAACAAAACGTAGGCTCAGATGGACCGGCAGGTTCCGACAGGACAGGACAAGGTTGCAGCAAACATGACGATAGTCTGGTTCAGGCATGAACAACACAAACAAGAATCCGACAAGGACAGGAGCAGGAACAGAGAGAGATATAGAGGACTAATCAGAGGGAAAAAGGGAACAGGTGGGAAAAGGGGTGACGAGGTAGTTAGGAGGAGACAAGGCACAGCTGGGGAAAAGAGGGGGAGAAAAGGTAACCTAACAACGACCAGCAGAGGGAGACAGGGTGAAGGGAAAGGACAGAAACAAGACACAACATGACAGTACATGACAATAGCGGCTGGATTAACAAGAAGTTAAGCTTTTAACTGATGTATGACACTTGTATTTTCATGAATGTTAAATATGACTATTTCTGTCATTTGAATTTCGCGGTTTGTAATTTCATCGGATGTTGTTGAGGTGGGTCGCTGTTAGAGGAATTCAATTCCTATATGTTTATTACCCAATTCAATTAATACACTCAGCCCATTTCTAAGAATTTGTAAGAAACTTATTTGCATAAAATGGGCGGAGACCAGTCTCAAAATCAAGCACTAGCTTTTATTCTAGAGAGTACTGAACATGATACAATTTACAACAGGTTCTAAACTGAAAATGACATCATAAGGTTTCAAACTGTCCTGTCCGTCCTCCACTCCGGTACAATGGCAGATAATTTAGGACCAGGCCAAGGCCTCCATGTGTAGATAAGCATTCTAGCCAGTCTGACGATAAATTCATTCGTTTCTACCAAGGAACAGACAGTCATTGTTCTACTTCTTGATTATAATTACACACATTATATTCAGTACTAGGATTAAAAGAAAATTCATACATCTATACAGTAACATAATAGTATTCTGATTAGTCAGTCCTGATTGAAATGTATACACAATTAGTCATTATTGATACAAATCCCCTTTAACATATCCACCCAATGATTAAATATTATACATCCAATCACACATCTAGTTTTATTAAAATATGAAAAAGCATACATCTATTTTTATTAGAAATATTTATTGTTATCAAAATACCTTCTAACATAAACCAATACTTGCATCCACCCTGACTGTAGGCCTACATCAGAATCCTAACTCTTCTTATCAGGATTTTCGTTAATCTTCATCGAAACAAGATACAACCTAACATCTCTAAATATCAAAATGGTCTAGTCAAGACATACTGTAAGTTCCTCGCATATGAAGAATCCGGATTCGTCAACTTGTTCTGGAGGCATGCATTCATCATTCCATGGTCAGATCTTGGAATCTTTCCGTATCGCACCATCTGTTTTCTCATTGATTTCTCCAGAGTCCTGGAAATGAGACCTCATACACAGGGAATTAGACAATAGCCACACAAAACTAAAACATCATAACACTGATCATAACATTTTTCCATTTTCCAAACATACTATCAAACCAATTAGTCAGAGAAGTATCCATCCCAGAGTTCTGCCAACTCGTAAGCCAGGGTGGTAAAACCAGCTAAGGCTTTGGTCACTGATCCGTCCGGAGCTGTGTCATCAGGGAACAAACCACCTCCACCCACTCTCACCCTTTCCAGCCAGGTTCATGGTGAATCAGGAATATGGCTCCCACGATCAGACAGCTCACAACGAATCAGTACACCTGTAAAGCCCCACCATTTCCCGGAAAACACATCAGCAGCCAGAGGCCAGACACACCTCCACTTTTATGAACAAACACAGGGATGGAATGACGGGAAAGGAAGTCTTCGTTCGAGAGATGGCCCCCGGAATTCTGTTAACTCTAGTTCTCCCGAACACTGTGATTGTTCGACAGTGTGTGTTATGATTCCAGGTAGTTATTGTAGCTATTCTCACAGCGAAGGCTGTCACCAGGAGTCCTTGGTATGGCCCCTTCCAACATGCTGCTTCCCGTCTATTCTCCTCCGGGACTGGGTTCAGTGAATCACCTTATCCTGTAGTTTACCTGTAGTGCATAAATCTTGGACATACAGTTTTTTTTGTTGTTGTTGAATTTTACCCCTTTTTCTCCCCAATTTTGTGGTATCCAATTGTTTAGTAGGTACCATCTTGTCTCATCGCTACAACTCCCGTACGGGCTCGGGAGAGGTTGAAAGTCATGCGTCCTCCGATACACAACCCAACCAAGCCGCACTGCTTCTTAACACAGCGTCATCCAACCCGGAAGCCAGCCGCACCAATGTGTCGGAAGAAACACTGTGCACCTGGCAACCTTGGTTAGCGCGCACTGCGCCCGGCCAGCCACAGGAGTCGCTGGTGCGCGATGAGACAAGGATTTCCCTACCGGCCAACCCCTCCCTAACCCGGACGATGCTGGGCCAATTGTGCGTCGCCCCACAGACCTCCCGGTCACAGCCGGTTACGACAGAGCCTGGGCGCGAACCCAGAGTCTCTGGTGGCACCCGGGAGGCCCCATGGACATACAGGTTTGGTTATCAAACAGTTTCTCATATGTTCTATCTTTAACTTCTATGCCTACTTGTTAGCTATTTTTTTTTTATTATTAGTTTATTATCCAATAGGCCACTAAGTTTCCTATCCTAGACCACAACTTACCCATCCCCCCTTTGATACCTGGCTATGCCCAGGTAACAACCTTGCCTACTCTAAACAATGACTTAAGGATAATTGACTAATCTTACCTATGTTCTGACAATATCATGTAGGAACGCCCCTTTCATTCTCCACTTGTCCAATTATCCCTTGAGCGTCCATTCATATCTATCCTGTACCAATTCTCTGTCAAGTGTCTACTTTAAGAGGTATGTGTTCATTTCCTCTCTGCTCTGTAACAACTACGTGTTGCTTCCAAATTTTTACTAAATGTCTCACTGTTTGGCTTTCTCTAAACTTTTTAGAAAAACATGTCTATGGTGTCAATATCTAAAGACCTTATATAGGTTAATTAAGGTTCTCGATCCTATCCCTAATCACCACAGATGTCATATATTCCTGTCAAACTTTACAGTTTTTCTCAATTGCTAAAACACTAAAACCCATTGGCTGAACAAAGTTCTCAGTTTCCTGGACTAATTTAGCTAATTATGCAGTCTGTTGTCAATACCTTAAACCATTTCACATGATAAAACACAATTTGCAGATCTCACTTAGACTTTTCAGCAAAACTCCAAACACATTCTCAAAACACATTCTGCACTCTAATGCACATGTCATCCATACTGGTAAACACAAGTGGCAACAATCAAATACAAATAGAGAACATATGTCATTGATTGAACACAACCCCTCAAAACTGATTTAACCTGTTTCAAATGATGCGACACATCCAATATAAGCCAGTTCAGAGAGCAAACAGGTTGTTGAAGGTGGGAAGGAGAAAGTCTGAGAATGGATACTGTAGTACAATGCATTGTAGGCTGTATACTGTACAATGGACAAATTGTATGGCCCTGAACATTGTGCTTTCCATGTATTAACAGTACTGACTGCTCAATAGATTTTGACTGGTTGCAGGTTCATATCAACAAAGAGCAAGAATTACAGTATCACAGAGACAAAGGACAAGTTTGTGAGATGCAGGGTACAGTACTGTAAAAATAGGGGTACAAGGAGGAGCATGAACAAAAAACAAAATTGCAAAGAGCAAAGCAGAGTAGTAATTTCTGATCAATTTTGAGCTACTATGATAGAACATGTTTTCGTTCATCAAAAGACAATGACGGAAAAATAAGATTTTTTTTTTATAAAAAATGTTCTTCTCCCTGAGAATTGTATGTTTTGAACAATGTGTTTTCTATTTTTTGGTGTATTGTTTACTGACTGCTTGAGAGTGTATATAATTTTGATCACTTTGTTTATGATTTGAGAGCAGTGTTTGATTTTGAACACAGGTAAAACTGTTTTGAGGCGTTTTGCAAGAGGAGTCAAAGGTTATGTAAATAGTGCTTGAAGATGAGGTTTTGTGTTTAATGTTTTCAGGAAATGGAGCAAGGTTTCAGAAATTGTGTTTCAGCAATTGAGAAAAACTGTAATACTATTTAAATAAAAAATATTCTAATGGTTAAAACCTCTTGGAACTACCCCTCCCGGATCCGGGAGAATTGTCATCAACTGACACTAATTAGCATAACGCAACGGACAAAAAATATTACTAGAAAATATTCATATTCATGAAATCACAAGTGAAATATAGTGAAACAGTTTAGCCTTTTGTTAATCACCCTGTCATCTCAGATGTTTTAATGCTTTACAGCCAAAGCAAGACAAGCATTTGTGTAAGTTTATTGATAGCCTAGCATAGCATTATGTACAGCTAGCAGCAGACAACTTGGTCATGCAAATCAGAAAATCAATCAAATTAAATTGTTTACCTTTGATGAGCCTTTTACTCAGGAGTGGCTTCCATCTGGCCACTCTATCATAAAGGCTGGATTGGTGGAGTGCTGCGGAGATGGTTGTCCTTCTGAAAGCTTTTCCCATCTCCACAGATGAACTCAGGAGCTTTGTGAGAGTGACCATTGGGTTCTTGGCCATCTCCTTGACCAATGACCTTCTCCGCCGATTGTTCAATTTTGCCTGGCGACCAGCTCTAGGAAAAGTCTTGGTGGTTCCAAACTTATCCCATTTAAGAATGATGGAGGCCACTGTGTTCTCTGGGGACCTTCAATGCTGCAGAATGTTTGGTACCCTTCCCCAGATCTGTGCCTCAACACAATCCTGTCTCTGAGCTCTACAGACAATTCCTTCGACCCCACTGCTTGGTTTTTGCTCTGACATGCACTGTCAACTGTGGGACCTTATACAGACAGGTGTGTGCCTTTCCAAATCCTGTCCAATCAATTGAATTTACCACAGGTGGACTCCAATCAAGTTGTAGAAACATCTCTTCAGAGACTTTTCCTGAAGCATCTCAAGGCTGATACATAATGGCGCTGGAGAGGATCACTGCCGTTTTACGGGTCCTAACCAACTGTGCTACTTTGTTTGTTTTTTCGCATTGTTTGTAACTTATTGTGTACATAATGTTGCTGCTACCATCTCTTATGACTGAAAAGAGATTCTGACATCAGAACAGCGTGAAGGATATACTACTTCCCTGAGACCAGGCCCAAATCCCTGTCATTTGCTTGAAGAAAAGACAGAAATACAGGGGGCAGAGGTCGGTGTGCCTTGTGGGAATTCGTCGGCGAGTGTGTAAACCGCAACTACCATCCGTTCTATTGCCCAACGTGCAATCACTGGAAAATAAACTGGACGATCTACGATTGTGACTATCCTACCAACGGGACATTAAAAACTATAATATCTAATGTTCCTCCGAGTCGTGGCTGAACGACAACACAGAGAACATAGAGCTGGCTGGGTTTTCCTTGCATTGGCAGGACAGAGCAGCTACGTCTGGTAAGATGAGGGGTGGGGGTGTGTGTCTATTTGACAATAACAGATGGTGAGCATTGTTTAAAATGAAAAAGACCTTGAGGTATTGCTCGCGTGAAGTGGAGTACCTCATGATAAGCTGTAGACAACACTATCTATAAAGATAGTTTATCTATATTATTTGTGGCAGGCTATTTACCACCACAAACCGATCCTGGTATTAAGACCGCACTCAACAAGCTGTATATAAACAAACAATAAAACGCTCATCCAGAAGCGGTGCTCCTATTGAGCAGGGACTTTAAAGCAGGAAAACTTAAATCCCTTTTTACCAGCATGTCACATGTGCAACCAGAAAAAATAACAACTCTAGACCACCTTTACTCCACACACAGACGCGCATACAAACCTCTCCCTCCATCCTCCTGATTCCTGCTTACAAGCAAAAACTAAAGTAGGAAGTACCAGCGACTCGCTCAGTACGGAAGTGGTCAGATGACACGGATTCCACGCTATAGGGCTGTTTTGCTAGAACAGACTGGAATGTGTTCCGGGATTCAACAAATGACATTGAGGAGCATACCACCTCAGTCACCGGCTTCATCAATAAGTGCATCGACGACGACGTCCCCACAATAACCGTACGTACATATCCCAACCAGAAGCCATGGATTACAGGCAACATTCACACCAAGCTAAAGGCTAGAGCTGCTGTTTTCAAAAAGAGGGACACTAATCCGGACGCTAACAAGAAATCCCGCTATGTCCTCAGACGAACCCTCAAACAGGCCAAGCATCAATACAGGACTAAGTCTGTATCCTGCTACACCGGCTCTGATGCTTGTCGGATGTGACAGGGCTTGAAAACTATTATGGACTACAAAGGGAAACCCAGCTGTGCGCTGCCCAGACGATGCGGGCCTACCAGATGACTGTGTGATCACCGTCTCCAAAGCTGATGTGAGCAAGACCTTTAAACAGGTCAACCAGATGGATTACCAGGATGTGTACTCAGGACATGCGTGGACCAACTGGCAAGTGTCTTCAATGACATTTTCAACCTCTCCCTGACTGAGTCTGTAATATCTATATGTTTCAAGCAGACCACCATAGTGCCTGTGCCCAAGAAAGTGAAGGTAACCTGCCTAAATGACTACCACCCCGTAGCATTCCCATCGGTAGCCACGAAGTGCTTTGAAAGGCTGAACTTAGCTCACATCAACACCATCATACTGGAAACCCTAGACCCACTCCAATTTGAATACCACCGCAACAGATCCACAGATGACGCAATCTCAATTGCACTCCACACTGCCCTTTTCCACCTGGACAAAAGGAACACCTATGTGAGAATGCTGATCATTGACTACAGCTCAGCGTTCAACACCATAGTGCCCACGAAGCTCATCACTAAGCTAAGGACTCTGGGACTAAACAACTCCATCTGCAACTGGATCCTGGACTTCCTGAATGGCCACCCCCAGGTGGTAAGGGTAGGCACAAACACAGCTGCCACACAGCTGCCCCACTAACCCCTCAGGGATAGGTGTTTGGGTCTCCTCCTGTACCCCCTGCGTGGTAAAGTACAACTCCAACACCATCATTAGGTTTTCTGATGACACAGTAGTGGTAGGCCTGATGACCGACAACGATGAGACAGCCTATAGGTAGGAGGTCAGAGAAGTGGCTGTGTGGTGCCAGGACAACAAACTCTCCCTCAATGTGAGCAAGAGAAAGGAGCTGATCATGGACTACAGGAAAAGGAAGCTGAACAGGCCTCCATTAGTTTTTTACAATTGCTTACACACTAAAAGTGGTACTTGTCATGTTCGTCGTATGAAGGCGACCAAGGCGCAGCTTGGTATGCGTACATTCTTATTTATTTATTTAAAGAATGAACACTGAACAAAATAACAAAACGAAACGTGAAGCTATACAAACGAGTGCTGACACATAGACAAGATCCCACAACAGAAAGTGGGAAACACAGCTGCCTAAATATGATCCCCAATCAGAGACAACGATAAACAGCTGTCTCTGATTGGGAACCATATCAGGCCAACATAGAAACACAAAACCCCTAGACCTACAACAACCCTAGACATACAAAAGCCTAGACATACAACACTAGAGTACCCACCCTAGTCACACCCTGACCTAACCAAAATATATAGAAAACAGAGATATCTAAGGTCAGGGCATGACAGTAATTGAGGCACACTCAGTGAAACCATTAACTCATGTACCTAATCTTCAGACCAAGTCTGCAAAACTGCAAGCACCTTGTCTGCTTTATACTTAGTTTGCAATTGTAAAACACACTTTTTGCAAAACAATAAACACAGTAAACACTAAACACACTCTACATTAGGCATCATTCAAAACTAACAGGTCTTGTGTTTAGTTTGGAAAACACTGCCATTCCAAATGCCACACTTATTTAACGATTACCTACACCCAGTGCTTATGTGTGAAAATGTATAGCTAATTTCTTCACATAGAAATCAGAGCTTGAGCACTATAGGCTTCAGCTTGGCTTCAGGTAGGCTTCAGGTTGGCTTTCTTGGTTTGGACAACAATGGAGGCCAATTTTGGAGAGAGAGAGTTAGAGGAAGAGGGGGACGAGCCTATTTGTTTATCTTCTACTGTATTTGTTTTGTCTGTTACTGTTCATCCTGAAATCTGGATGAAAATACAATGTTTTGAGAAAAAAAGACATTACATTTTCCCCCCTTGCATTTCTGTTTATAGTGTAAATAAATACTAAATATGCATAATGTATATATTTGTGCACATACATATACGCGTGAGTGTTATGACAAACTGCCGTGTACTCCACTGCACACTGAACATACAAAAGACACAAGATAGTAGAGTTTTACATTTGTCACATTTGTGTGTAATTTGCGTGTATAAGAGCTAATCATTTGATGGTTTGTGTATGTTGATGCAAAAACTCAATTTTGAGAAGAGTTAAAATAGTTTGAATTGAGTGTTTGGTTTTGCAAGAGATGTGTGATGTTTTGCATGTTGTGTTTGGGGTTTTGTGTGTGGAGTCTAGAGAAAAGGAGCCATAGTTTCAGAAATCGTGTGTAAGCAATTGTCAAAACTGTATCATTGACGGCGCTGCATTGGAGCAGGTCAAGAGTTTCAAGTTCCTTGGTGTCCACATCACCAACAAACTATCATGGTCCAAACACACCAAGACAGTCATGAAGAGGCACGACAAAACCTTCAGGAGACTGAAAAGATTTGGCATGGGCCCCAAGATCCTCTAAAGGTTCTACAGCTGCACCATCGAGAGCATCCTAACTGGTTGCACCACCACCTGGTATGGCAACTGCTCGGCATCTGACCGTAAGGTGCTACAGAGTGTAGTGCGAATGGCCCAGTACATCACTGGGGCCAAGCTTCCTGCCATCTAGGACCTATATACTAGGCGGTGTCAGAGGAAGGCCCCAAAAATTGTCTGCTACTGCACGGCAAGCAGTACCTAAGCCCCAAGTCTAGGTTCAAAAGGCGCATTAACAGCCCCCAAGCCTTAAGATTGCTGAACAATTAATCAAATGGCCACCCGGACTATTTACATTGACCCCCCCATTGTTTTTACACTGCTGATACTCACTTTTTATTATCTATGCATAGTCACTGCCTTCTAGGCAGAGTTTCTCTGTCCAGTGTCTGTATTCTTTTGCCCATATTAATCTGATATATGACTTTTTCTTTGCAACTCTGCCTAGAAGGCCAGCATCCCAGAGTCGCCTCTTCACTGTTGACGTTGAGACTGGTGTTTTGCGGGTACTATTTAATGAAGCTACCAGTTGAGGACTTGTAAGGAGTCTGTTTCTCAAAATGATTCTAATGTACTTATCCTCTTGCTCAGTTGTGCACCGGGGCCTCCCACTCCCTTTTCTATTCTGGTTAGAGCCAGTTTGCGCTGTTCTTTGAAGGGAGTAGTACACAGTGTTGTACGAGATCTTCAATTTCTTGGCAATTTCTCACATGGAATAGCCTTCATTTCTCAGAATAAGAATAGACTGATGAGTTTCAGAAGAAAGGTAATTGTTTCCTGCCATTTTGAGCCTGGAATCAAACCCACAAATGCTTATGCTCCAGATACTCAACTATTCTAAAGAAGGCCAGTTTTATTGCTTCTTTAAAGAAGGGATCCCTTAACCCCCAATCCCGCTCGAATCCCAGTAACGGGATTGATTTGACAACATCCAGTGAAATTGCAGTGCGCCAAATTCAACAACAAAAATACTCATAAGAAGAATTCATAAAACATACAAGAGTTATAGAGTTATCTTGTTAATCCAGCCGCTGTGTCAGATTTCAAAAAGGCTTTACGGCGAAAGCAGACCATGCCATTATCTGAGGACAGCACTTCGCATTCAAACACATGAAAATCAGATTTCAACTAGGCAGGTGCGCGACAAAAGTCAGAAATAGCGATATAATTAATGCCTTACCTTTGAAGATCTTCTTCTGTTGGCACTCCAAAATGTCCCAGAAACATCACAAATGGTCCTTTTGTTTGATAATGTCCTTCTTTATTTCCCCAAAATGTCAATTTATTTGACACGTTTGATTCAGAAATACACCGGTTTCAACTCGCCCAACATGCCTACAAAGTATCTAATAATTTACCTGTAAACTTGGCCCAAACATTTCAAACAACATTCCTAATCCAACCTAAAGTATCCTAAAATGTAAATAATCGATACAATTTAAGACGGGATATACTGTGTTCAATACCGGATAAAAACAACGTGAAGCGCGTTCCAGGTCACGTGCAACAAAAGACTTGAGTGGCACATGGAAAGAACAGGAAAAACATCAACCAAATTCTAAAAAACTTAGGAACTGCAATCAGATTACTATTTATTTTACTTTATTTTTTTAGAATTGTACCCCTTTTTTCACCCCAATGTCGTGGTATCCAATTGTTTTAGTAGTCTCATCGCTACAACTCCCGTATGAGCTCTGGTGAGGTTGAAAGTCCTCTAATACACAACCCAACCAAGCCACACTGCTTCTTATCACAGCGCCATCCAACCCGGAAGCCAGCCGCACCAATGTGTCGGAGGAAACACCTCGGAAACACCTGGCAACCTTGGTTAGCGCGCAAGGCACCCGGCCCGCCGGTGCACGATGAGACAAGGATTTCCCTCCCTAACCTGGACAACGCTAGGCCAACAGACCTCCCGGTCGCGGCCAGTTACGACAGAGCCTGGGCGCGAACCCAGAGTCTCTGGTGGCACAGCTGGCGCTGCAGCACTGCGCCACCAGGGAGGCCCCTCAGTTTCCTATTAAAAAGGGTCTCCCATTGAAACTAATGGAAAACACATTGACCTCAAATTTTTTTTCCCCTGGATGGATTGTGCTCGGGGTTCTGCCTGCCAAATCAGTTCTGTTATACTCACAGACATTATTCAAACAGTTTTAGCAAACTTCAGAGTGTTTTCTATCCAAATCTACCAATATTAATAATATCATAGCTTCTGGGCCTGAGTAGCAGGCAGTATACTTTGGGCACGCTTTTCATCTGGACGTGAAAATACTGCCCCCTAGTGTAATCAGGACAACAGTTTTCAGCTGTGCTAACATAATTGCAAAAGGGTTTTCTAATGATCAATTCGCCTTTTAAACTGATAAACTTGGATTCGCTAACACAACATGCCATTGGAACACAGGAGTGATGGTTGCTGATAATGGGCCTCTGTACGCCTATGTAGATATTCCATTAAATAATTAGCCGTTTCCAGTTACAATAGTCATTTACAACACTAACTATGTGTACACTGTATTTCTGATCAATTTGATGTTATTTTAATGGAAAAATTGGATTTTCTATCAAAAACAAGGACATTTCTAAGTGACCCCAAACTTTTGAAGTATGTGTGTGTGCATATATATATATATACATATATATATATATATATACATTTATATTAATATTAATAATAATATTAATAATAATAGTATGACATCTGAATTAATGCCCATGACTGATATGGAATATGCACAACTATCTGTCAAACAGATGAATAGGCTGCAGTCCAGTTGAAATAACATATGAAGAGCATTTTACTCAATCAGGTCACAAAACAAAACTATGTCAGGATGCGTCCCATTCCCTATTGGCCCTGCTCAAATGTAATGCACTAGCAAGGGAATAGGGTGCCATATGGGATGTAACCTCATCCTCGTCTCTAATGTGGCCATTGATCAGGTTTGTATTCAGTCAAATGTGTTAGAGACTGTTTTTTAAAAGGTGGTTATGGCTACAGAGGAGAATGTAAAGGACACTGAATGATGTGTGATACAGGTCATATGTTCAGTGACCTACAGTACCTGCATTCCAGAACCGGAGAAGCACTTCCTTTATCAAACAGAACTTGTCCTTAAGGTCAGAGGTTTGTTAACATACCTCGTGCCCTCTTGGTCTCTGGTCTAGGCTCGTTTAAGTGAATTTCCAAGTTGCATTGGGTCTTTCAAACCACCATAAACCTGCATCATTCTGTGTCCTTTACATTCTCCTGTGTCCTTTACATTTACTCTGTAGCCATAACCACCTTTTAAAAACACAGTCTCTAACACATTCGGCTGACTACAGACCTGATCAATGTCCACATTAGAGACAAGATCCATGATGCGTCCCACATGGCACCCTATTCCCTTGTTAGAAAAATGTTGTATTCAGAAAGGGTGATCACATTTCTATAGCGTGAAAATCAAGTGCGCTGACATACACATTGGATCGTGTGCAACCACATGCCATTGGATAGTATGCGGCTCCATGTGCCATTGGATAGTATGCGGCTCCATGTGCCATTGGATAGTATGCGGCTCCATGTGCCATTGGATAGTATGCGGCTCCATGTGCCATTGGATAGTATGCGGCTCCATGTGCCATTGGATAGTATGCGGCTCCATGTGCCATTGGATAGTATGCGGCTCCATGTGCCATTAGATAGTATGCGGCTCCATGTGCCATTAGATAGTATGCGGCTCCATGTGCCATTGGATAGTATGCGGCTCCATGTGCCATTGGATAGTATGCGGCTCCATGTGCCATTGGATAGTATGCGGCTCCATGTGCCATTAGATAGTATGCGACTCCATGTGCCATTGGATAGTATGCGGCTCCATGTGCCATTGGATAGTATGCGTCTCCATGTGCCATTGGATAATATGCGGCTCCATGTGCCATTGGATAGTATGCGGCTCCATGTGCCATTGGATAGTATGCGGCTCCATGTGCCATTGGATAGTATGCGGCTCCATGTGCCATTGGATAGTATGCGGCTCCATGTGCCATTGGATAGTATGCAGCTCCATGTGCCATTGGATAGTATGCGGCTCCATGTGCCATTGGATAGTATGCGGCTCCATGTGCCATTGGATAGTATGCGGCTCCATGTGCCATTGGATAGTATGCGGCTCCATGTGCCATTGGATAGTATGCGGCTCCATGTGCCATTGGATAGTATGCGGCTCCATGTGCCATTGGATAGTATGCGGCTCCATGTGCCATTGGATAGTATGCGGCTCCCTGTGCCATTAGATAGTATGCGGCTCCATGTGACATTGGATAGTATGCGGCTCCATGTGCCATTGGATAGTATGCGGCTCCCTGTGCCATTGGATGGTATGCGGCTCCATGTGCCATTGGATAGTATGCGGCTCCCTGTGCCATTGGATGGTATGCGGCTCCATGTGCCATTGGATAGTATGCGGCTCCATGTGCCATTGGATAGTATGCGGCTCCCTGTGCCATTAGATAGTATGCGGCTCCATGTGCCATTGGATAGTATGCGGCTCCATGTGCCATTGGATAGTATGCGGCTCCATGTGCCATTGGATAGTATGCGGCTCCATGTGCCATTAGATAGTATGCGGCTCCATGTGCCATTGGATAGTATGCGGCTCCCTGTGCCATTGGATGGTATGCGGCTCCATGTGCCATTGGATAGTATGCGGCTCCATGTGCCATTGGATAGTATGCGGCTCCCTGTGCCATTAGATAGTATGCGGCGCCATGTGCCATTGGATAGTATGCGGCTCCATGTGCCATTGGATAGTATGCGGCTCCCTGTGCCATTGGATGGTATGCGGCTCCATGTGCCATTGGATAGTATCTGGCTCCATGTGCCATTGGATAGTATGCGGCTCCATGTGCCATTGGATAGTATGCGGCTCCATGTGCCATTGGATTGTATGCGGCTCCATGTGCCATTGGATAGTATGCGGCTCCCTGTGCCATTGTAAAATGTTCATTTTGGCAGGTGAAGACATTTCTATAAAACACAATGTATTCTGAATCAGGCACAAGTAAACATACAATAAGACAGGAGCAGAAGAGTGGGTGGACAACCTTGGGAAATGTTTTCTCTTCTGGCAGCATGAAAACTTGGGTTTGAACAACAATACAAAAAACATCAGTCAATCATTCCAAGTTAATAGCATTGTGATTTAGAATTTCCCTGCTAACAATGGTTGCCTGTTTGATATTTATCCATTATTCTACTTTTTACACTGACAGATGACTCACCAGCATTTCATTGGAATTGAATCACACACACACACAGACACACACACACAGACACAAACAAACACTATTACCCACTGCATGTATCTCAATACAATGAGATGTTAAAGTATTATTTTACTGAATGAATAGCATTATACAGTCGTTTACTTGTTGGTATAAGCCAAAATTGGCCAGAGGGGTGTGTGTGTGTGTGTGTGTGTGTGTGTGTGTCTGTCTCTGTGTGTGTGTGTGTGTGTGTGACTGTGAGTGTGTGTGAGGCTGTGCCACTGTCAGTGCATCGTAGTGGGTGGGTGTTAGCCTACACTAAATACAGAGGTCAGATTCAGGTCAGTTTGATCTGGGAGGTCAGATTCTGGTCAGTTAATGAAACGTCATTAAGTAAACCCAACCCAGATGAGATGTTGCATATTAACTGTCTGTGTTTGTCTCATTTGATGAATCAGCCTGAACTACAGCTGAAGTGCCTCATCTCATCCCACTGGTGACAGTGATAATTTCCACCAAACAATTTTAACCTCTCCACTACTAAAGTAAATGTCAGGCAGTATTAACATACTCATTTATAGAAAACCTCAGCTGTCCCTTCTACCCCCCACCCCTTCTCCCCCTCCCCTTTCCCCCCATGCACCCAACCACCCCTCTCAAAGAGGGTTATCTCAACGATGATGAAAAATGACTCTGGAAAAAAACATGATTTGACACATTATCTCAATATTAATGAAGTTTGAGCGAATAATACGTTTGGGTTTTGAGGCTTATTAATCAAAGTATGAGAGGGTAAAGAGCTGCCAAGTACAGTTAAATGTCACTGTCAATCTTACTGAACCTCACTTTCCCTCTGCTGCCACAGAGGTGTCACCTCGACCCGAGGGTGGTATTTATAGACATAATACTGTCTTCTGCTCTTTGGACCAGTCGCCTTCTATGTGTTCGCCAATGACGGTCATTCTAGGCAACTCATGAGAATAAGTCAATTTGGTACTGTAGCGAGAGTGATTGGAAGAGCAAAGCCTTCGAGCTGGCCTTTCTGAAATCTCATGAGACCACATAGAACATCATAGAATCTCAAGGGTGATTCCCTAATGGCAGTCCATTGGGCTTTAGTCAAAGTATTGCACTATATAGGGAATATGGAGCCATTTGAGATGCTTTCCAAGACAACCAAAGCCAAGTTTGTCTGCATGACCTATGAACCATTAGACAAAACATGTCCTTCAACAGCACTATTCAACTCTGCTCATTGTTCATTGTGTAAAATCTACAGGTACTGTAGGCATAAGTGCTATTGGCTTGGTATACAGTATACTTAGGGTGTTCTACAGGGCAATTGTTATGATATAAAGGATGAGTTTCTAATGTTATACAAATCTGTCAAAGCCCTTGGTTTTTGAAACCAATGAACAGCCATTGAAGCTAAATAAATCCAGCTGTGCCAATGTCACGTGTTACTGTGAATACAAGGAACACACAGGCCTGATTCAGTTTAGAAGTGATCATCCTGACGAGCTAGCGGAAAAGCCTCAGTATGTCATATCAACCTACTGAGTAGAGCATGCCAGCCGTCTGAACCACCAAGAGTCTGTACGTGTGCACTTTGTGTGTGCACTTTGTGAGTTACTGTTTGCATTAGGGCATGTGTCTGGGCCTTTGTGGGCACAAGTGAGGAAAATATGTTCAGCTATCTAGCACATTCTATTATACAAAAAAATCCATTCTATTATAAAATTGAAGAAGGGTTTCAATTTCTCACCCTCACTGTGTCATGAATAAATGATGAGGTGTGTTTGAATGAATCGCTCCTCTCGTCTCAATGTCCTTTGCTGTGTGGCCATTCTAAAGTTCTCTAAATGGCAGACAGGCCAGTACATTTCCTGCTACAAGCCAGGTGCTGCTAATCTGATCAAGGGGTGAAAGCTATCTCACATTAGCCGATGGCTGTGTCCTTCTGCAGGACGATATCTCACATTAACCAATCGCAAACTATGTCCTCTTGTAAGAGAGACCTACTGGCTGTTCCCTCTGATTTGTAGTGAGCAGCATGGAGGAGGATGAATCAAGCTGTTCCATCATCGACTTGAAAAGACAAAACTTTACACAATATCCTCCTGATACAGTACGGACGAAGGACTCAATGCCCCCTAGTCCATAAATCATACATACTGTATGTTGTATAGTTGATAATGCCATGTAATCACTGTCTCCTTACTGCACATCCTCTGTTCTGTATTAGAGTTCATCTGTTTTCTACATTCATGTGTGGGAAAGAGGGACTGAACTTCACAGTACTAATTGAATTGGTCACCGTCGTTAAGTAATTAACAGCTCAGGGGCAAACGAGCCCAACGAGCCACAAAGGTCTTAGAAACCAGGAAATGGGGAGATGAGAGTGTGCTTCCCAAATGGCACCCTATTCCCTATATAGGCCCTGGTAGAAATGGGCTGTGGTCAAAACTTGTGCACTGCATAGGGAATATGGTAACATTTGGGACACAGACGTGGGTCTCCAAGCTCTACTGAAAAGACTAATGGGAAAGCTGGGGGATGGAGCCAATGTTACAGTAGCTTGCCCTCAATCACTCAGACATTTAACGACAAAGTCAAAGCTGTGGATGGAGAGAAAGGCGACTTTGTTTCAAAGGGAGTCACAGACAAAGATAATACAATAATGAAAATGTAATTTGTGGAGGAAATTAATACGTTTTTTTAATAGAAAATCATACCCTGCTATTACAGTGCATTGTGCGAGTGAAGGGACACTCCTATCTTCAATTCCCAGATATCTGTAGGTCAAAACAGAGGAGAACATTTATATTTTCACCAACTGATGGCGGATTATGAGAGGGAAAATAGTACAAAGAGGTTATTTGGGGTTAAAAGTTCAGTTCCCTGCAAACTGCAAGCTCACTTTCACTGCTATGTGAATATAATACCCCTGAACCCTGTATCTTCATGTGCATTTAGTTCATTTGAATAAAGCTAGCAGAAAAGAACAAACAGCAACATACAACAATGAAGCTAGCAGAGAAGCACAAGCAGCAGCATACAACAATGAAACTAGCAGGCAATAATGGGTGCGCTGCTATTTGATATTGAGCAATTAATGTCAGATCATGCAGTGCCATTTAAAAGAGTCTGTTCATACGAGGAATACAAAGGAGATGACATTTTGAAAGGCCCCTGGTTCGCTGCCACAAAGTCTTTCAGCAATTACTCAAATTAATGCTAAACACTGATGACTTCGCCTTCGGATATGGAAACAGAAAATAGAAATTAACAACATGGGAGAACAGTATGAAATGATACACCAGGGAAGGTTAGATATTTTTTGTTTGTTTGTTTGTTGGCTTCATTGCGTTGTGGGAAACTTTTTCTCTGACACATCATGTGTGTAACAACATGTCAAAATGTCACTGTGTGGCTTCCCCCCGCGTTATTTCTCAGGCTAAAGCATTTAATCCCCATGGAAGTCATGATAGATTTAATGAAAAATATACATTGGAATTCTGGAACTATGACTCTAGTGATTCTGTCATGAAGAAGAGGGAAAAATGACTAAACTAGAGGACCATCGCACTTTCCCCAAAATTCCTTTGGTGTGAAACCCGCAAATTCAGATATTTTTTTTTTAAAGACATGGGTCAGCACTCTGAGTGTACAAAACATTAAGAACACCTTCCTAATATTGAGTTGCACCTCATTTTGCCCTCAGAACAGCCTCAATTCGTCAGGGCATGGACGACAAGGTGTCAAGCGTTCCACAGGGACGCTGGCCCATGTTGACTCCAATATTTCCACAGTCGTGTCAAGTTGGCTGGATGTCCTTTGGGTAGTGGACTATTCTTGATGCACATGGGAAACTGTTGAGCGTGAAAAACCCAGTAGCGTTGCAGTTCTTGACACATTCAAACCGGAGCGCTTGGCACATACTACCATTCCCCGTTCAAAGGCACTTAAATGTTTTGTCTTTCCCATTCACCCTCTGAATGGCACATAAACATGTCTCAGTTTTCTCAAAGCATAAAAAACCTTCTTTAACCTATCTCCTCCCCTTCATCAACACTGATTGAACTGGATTTATCACGTGACATCAATAAGGGACCATAGTTTTCATCTTGATTCACCTGGTCAGTCTGTCAGGGAAAGAGCAGTAGTTCCTAATGTTTTGTACAAACAGCAGTTAAATGTAGTCTAATTTTGATGGGCGGCAATGAGGATATTCTAGATCAATCCCCCACGGGGTACACGTGCGTGGCATTTCCATGGTTTTAGTCAAACTCTTACCTGATCTACTCTGGTAATTCTGTTCTAGGAACAGAGCTTTTAACCACTCAAACTTCCACTTACACCTCTATAAAGAGAGGAGACAGCAGAGGGAGAGAGCCACCATGTGAGCTTCAGAGAAGTAAGGGAGAGGCAGACAGAAACAGTGAAAGAGGCAGGGAGATAATGAAAGAGAGGGAGAGGGAGGGAGAGAGGTAGGGAGAGACAGGGAGAGAATGAGAGGGAGGGAGAGAGAAAGAGCAGAAACCCGGACTTCACCAAAGAAATCGGTAATACAGACATTGTCATCCTGCAAGAAACCTGGTATAGAGGAGACGGACCCACTGGTTGCCCTCTAGGTTACAGAGAGCTGGTAGTCCCATCCACCAAACTACCAGGTGTGAAACAGGGAAGGGACTCAGGGGGTATGCTAATTTGGTATAGAGCAGACCTAACTCACTCCATTAAATTAATCAAAACAGGAACATTTTACATTTGGCTAGAAATTCAAAAGGAAATTATCCTAACAGAGAAAAATGTCCTCCTGTGTGCTACCTATATCCCCCCACTAGAATCCCCATATTTTAATGAAGACAGCTTCTCCATCCTGGAGGGGGAAATCAATCATTTCCAGGCCCAGGGACATGTACTAGTCTGTGGCGACCTAAATGCCAGAACCGGACAAGAACCTGACACCCTCAGCACACAGGGGGACAAACACCTGCCTGGAGGTGACAGCATTCCCTCCCACATATGCCCCCCTAGGCACAACTATGACAACATAACCAACAAAAACGGGTCACAACTCCTGCAGCTCTGTCGCACGCTGGGTATGTACATAGTCAACGGTAGGCTTCGAGGGGACTCCTATGGTAGGTACACCTATAGCTCATCTCTTGGCAGTAGTACTGTAGACTACTTTATCACTGACCTCAACCCAGAGTCTCTCAGAGCGTTCACAGTCAGCCCACTGACACCCCTATCAGACCACAGAAAAATCACAGTCTACTTAAACAGAGCAATAATCAATCATGAGGCATCAAAGCCAAAGGAACTGAGTAACATTAAGAAATGCTATAGATGGAAGGAATGCAGTTTGGAAACCTACCAAAAAACAATTAGGCAACAACAAATTCAATCCCTTTTAGACAATTTCCTGGGTAAAACGTTCCGCTGTAATAGTGAAGGTGTAAACTTGGCAGTAGAAAATCTTAACAGTATATTTGACCTCTCAGCTTCCCTATCAAATCTAAAAATCTCAAATAGAAAACCGAAGAAAATGAACAATAATGACAAATGGTTTGATGAAGAATGCAAAAATCTAAGAAAGAAATTGAGAAACCTGTCCAACCAAAAACATAGAGACCCGGAAAACCTGAGTCTACGCCTTCACTATGGTGAATCACTAAAACAGTACAGAAATACACTACGGAAAAAGAAGGAACAGCATGTCAGAAATCAGCTCAATGCAATTGAAGAATCCATAGACTCTAACCACTTCTGGGAAAATTGGAAAACACTAAACAAACAACAACACGAAGAATTATCTATCCAAAATGGAGATGTATGGGTAAACCACTTCTCCAATCTTTTTGGATCTATAACAAAGAATAAAGAGCAAAAACATATACATGATCAAATACAGATCTTAGAATCATCTATTAAAGACTACCAGAACCCACTGGATTCTCCAATTACATTGAATGAGTTACAGGACAAAATAAAAACCCTCCAACCCAAAAAGGCCTGTGGTGTTGATGGTATCCTCAATGAAATGATCAAATATACAGACAACAAATTCCAATTGGCTATACTAAAACTCTTTAACATCATACTTAGCTCTGGCATCTTCCCCAATATTTGGAACCAAGGACTGATCACCCCAATCCACAAAAGTGGAGACAAATTTGACCCCAATAACTACCGTGGAATATGTGTCAACAGTAACCTTGGGAAAATCCTCTGCATTATTATTAACAGCAGACTCGTACATTTCCTCAATGAAAACAATGTACTGAGCAAATGTCAAATTGGCTTTTTACCAAATTACCGTACAACAGACCATGTATTCACCTTGCACACCCTAATTGACAACCAAACAAACCAAAACAAAGGCAAAGTCTTCTCATGCTTTGTTGATTTCAAAAAAGCCTTCGACTCAATCTGGCATGAGGGTCTGCTATACAAACTGATGGAAAGTGGTGTTGGGGGTAAAACATACGACATTATAAAATCCATGTACACAAACAACAAGTGTGCGGTTAAAATTGGCAAAAAACACACACATTTCTTCACACAGGGTCGTGGGGTTAGACAGGGATGCAGCTTAAGCCCCACCCTCTTCAACATATATATCAACGAATTGGCGCGGGCACTAGAAAAGTCGGCAGCACCCGGCCTCCCCCTGCTAGAATCCGAAGTCAAATGTCTGCTGTTTGCCGATGATCTGGTGCTTCTGTCACCAACCAAGGAGGGCCTACAGCAGCACCTAGATCTTATGCACAGATTCTGTCAGACCTGGGCCCTGACAGTAAATCTCAGTAAGACCAAAATAATGGTGTTCCAAAAAAGGTCCAGTCACCAGGACCACAAATACAAATTCCATCTAGACACTGTTGCCCTAGAGCACACAAAAAACTATATATACCTTGGCCTAAACATCAGCGCCACAGGTAACTTCCACAAAGCTGTGAACGATCTGAGAGACAAGGCAAGAAGGGCATTCTATGCCATCAAAAGAAACATAAATTTCAACATACCAATTAGGATTTGGCTAAAAATACTTGAATCAGTCATAGAGCCCATTGCCCTTTATGGTTGTGAGGTCTGGGGTCCGCTCACCAACCAAGACTTCACAAAATGGGACAAACACCAAATTGAGACTCTGCACGCAGAATTCTGCAAAAATATCCTCCGTGTACAACGTAGAACACCAAATAATGCATGCAGAGCAGAATTAGGCCGATACCCACTAATTATCAAAATCCAGAAAAGAGCCGTTAAATTCTACAACCACCTAAAAGGAAGTGATTCACAAACCTTCCATAACAAAGCCATCACCTACAGAGAGATGAACCTGGAGAAGAGTCCCCTAAGCAAGCTGGTCCTGGGGCTCTGTTCACAAACACAAACACACCCTACAGAGCCCCAGGACAACAGCACAATTAGACCCAACCAAATCATGAGAAAACAAAAAGATAATTACTTGACACATTGGAAAGAATTAACAAAAAAACAGAGCAAACTAGAATGCTATTTGGCCCTAAACAGAGAGTACACAGCGGCAGAATACCTGACCACTGTGACTGACCCAAAATTAAGGAAAGCTTTGACTATGTACAGACTCAGTGAGCATAGCCTTGCTATTGAGAAAGGCCGCCGTAGGCAGACATGGCTCTCAAGAGAAGACAGGCTGTGTGCTCACTGCCCACAAAATGAGGTGGAAACTGAGCTGCACTTCCTAACCTCCTGCCCAATGTATGACCATATTAGAGAGACATATTTCCCTCAGATTACACAGATCCACAAAGAATTCGAAAACAAATCCAAATTTGAAAAACTCCCATATCTACTGGGTGAAATTCCACAGTGTGCCATCACAGCAGCAAGATTTGTGACCTGTTGCCACGAGAAAAGGGCAACCAGTGAAGAACACACACCATTGTAAATACAACCCATATTTATGCTTATTTATTTTATCTTGTGTCCTTTAACCATTTGTACATTGTTAAAACACTGTGTATATATATATATATAATATGACATTTGTAATGTCTTTACTGTTTTGAAACCTCTGTATGTGTAATGTTTACTGTTAATTTTTGTTGTTTTTCACTTTATATATTAACTTTGTATGTTGTCTACCTCACTTGCTTTGGCAATGTTAACACATGTTTCCCATGCCAATAAAGCCCTTGAATTGAATTGAATTGAGAGATATAGGAAGGGAGAGAGAGAGGGAAGGAGAGAGATAGAGGAAGGGAGAGAATGAGAGGGAGAGAGAGATATAGAGGAAGGGAGAGAGATAGGGAGGGAGAGAGATGAAGGAAAGGAGAGAGATAGAGGAAGGGAGAGAATAAGACGGAGGGAGATAGATAGAGGAAGGGAGAGAGAAATAGAGGAAGGGAGAGACAGGGAGAGGAAAAATGAGAGGAAGAGGCAGCGGCAGAGTGAGAAAGAGAGAGAGATGTTAAATTTTACTATCTGTCAAACCAAGAGTTAAGCTTTCCCTATGCCGTAGGCTACAATTTTAATCTCACATTAATGACAGTCTGGTATTTAATGCTGTCAGTGATTAGGAAATGTAGATACTTTTTATATATATATACCCAAAGAGCAACATGACATAATTGTGGCGAGAGGTCTGACTGTGTATGAGCTGGAGTTCAGGGTGCCTTCAGGCCACGACTTGTATGATCTCAGCTCCTCAGCCTTTCATGTAACCTCAACCCAATTAAGATGGTTTGGGATGAGTTGGACCACAGAGTGAAGGAAAAGCAGCCAACAACTGTTCAGCATTTGTGGGAACTCCTTCAAGAGTGTTGGAAAAGCATTTCAGGTGAAGCTGGTTGAGAGAATGCCAAGAGTGTGCAAAGCTGTCATCAAGGCAAAGTGTGTCTCACTTTGAACAATCTCAAATCTAAAATATATTTTGATTTGTTTAACACTTTCTTGGTTACTACTATATGTGTTATTTCATCGTTTTGATGTCTTCACTATTATTATACAATGTAGAACAATTTTAAAAAGAAAGAAAAACCCTTGAATGAGTAGGTGTGTCCAAACTTTTGACGGGTTCTGTATATCATAAGCCCTTACTTTAATAGCTTAGATGTACCCTAACATACAGGTCTGAAACTCCTGGTTTGCAGGCCACATCAGGTCACATTATGCTGGCTTGAAAAGTGATGTGTTATTCCTTTTGAAATCCAGCCAGAGCAAGATATCCAACAATTGGAACTATAATAACCTCTTAAAGATTGGACCCTTTCTTTCACAATAGTTACTACATTTGAAAAAAAAAATATTTTTTATCAAACAAAACTATGCTACTTTTTATCTCTGGGACCCTCAGGATGACAAATCAGAGCAAGATTACTGAATGTAAGCACATTATTTACTTTCAGAGGTGAATGCATCAAACCAGTTGCCGTGATAAAAGTTTTTTGTTGTCCACTCTACTCAAACAGTAGCATGGCATTTCTTCACTGTAATAGCTACTGTAAATTGGACAGTGCTGTTAGATTAACAAGAATTTAAGCTTTCTGCCCATATAAGACATGTCTATGTCCTGGGAAATATTCTTGTTACTTACAACGTCATGCTAATCACATTAGCCCACGTTAGCTCAACCGTCCCGTAGCGGTTTTAAATCACCCACAACCTGCATTCAGGTTGACTGCCAAGGTAGGGAAGATTGATATGTGAAACAATTCTAAAAAACAACCTGCAATAGAGCATGCTCAGAAATATGATATTGATGGGAATTATCTTATCAGAAGTACTGCACCATATAAGGACTAGGATGCTATGTGGGCCACAGACAGTATTTCATAAGACAATGTACTGTGAGGCTGATAGACAGTAAATGTTTGTCAGGCTTCATCTCCAATTGAATCCTGGAAGAACGACAACTCCCCATCGATTTGAGAGTGGGTGGACTCCCAGAGATAACACAGTGCATAATGGGAATCAGGACACCCTGACCTTCAACGTCTGAGACTCTGAGGCGTGCCTCAGACGGCACGTTTTTTAAACAAGTAAATGTCACAATTTGACCCCTGACCTTTTGAAACTCCTTTGTAGATTCCCAAAATTCTACTGGACAAGAGAATAACTCAACTCTTGCTTTATCTATGCTTAGAGTGCCGCTCTGTGTCCATTTGTTCAAAAAACATAGGCATCACAATTGAAAAAGGCTTTGCTTTGGAACTTTTCAGTATTCCCTTGGTAGGTATGACATTTGGATCTATGAAAACCACCAGTAGGGTAATTGCTGAAGTGTTTGACTTCATCTGGTTTCCTGCTGCTTTCCAAACGCTACAGTACCTCAAAGAAAACCCTGCTTTTTTGACTCGCCTGCGTGCCTGTGTGTGTGTCCTCCTGTTTGGTTCGCTGGCCAACAAATCACAGCTTCAAGCTGACGGCTGAGGTTGGCTGGTTGGCAGGATGCAGTGGTGTGGCATAGTAATTGTGTGTGTGTGTGCGTGTGTGTTTGTGTGTGTGTTGTCATTGTTGTGGTGTGGTTATTGTATTGAGAAAGAAGCATTAGAGGTGGAGCCTCTGCTGTGCAGCTCAGTCATAGCTATCCTGTCAACTTACTCCGGACAGATTCCTAGCCTCTGGGAATGACTGACCGACTGACTGACTGACTGCTGCTGCTGTTTTTCAGATGATACAGCCTCACTATCCATTGCCAGAGAGGGTGAGAGAGCCTTAAACCATAAGCAATTGCATTGGGGCGGAAGTGTAGCCTAGTGGTTAGAGTTTTGGACTAGTAACCGAAAGGTTGCAAGATCAAATCCCTGAGCTGACAACTTAGGTGTACTTGTCCCCCTAGATGTTGCAAGTTTTGGGTCTTGGTTTTTATTTTCAGATTACAGATACTTTTGAAAAACTAGATTACTTTGAGGATTATTATATATTTGACACTTCTCACTTTTCTCAATGACATTCAAATCAGCATTGAAAAAAGGCGCAAGTTTTAAGTTTGTTCCACCTGAGCGAGTCTGACCACAGTGATGACACTTGAAATGTGTTTGCGGATAAAGAGCAGGAATAGGCTTTTGGAGGCTAAAATCCAAGCTATGTTTTCCAATGGTAAAACTGTTGTCAGCATCCAAAGGTTATTCAACTTGAATAAAGGCTTGGAGGTAAGGATCACAGCAGAGGTGTTGTCTATGGCGATATGATTATCACTTTTTATTGATATCTACATAGCGCATTGATGTGAATCACACTGCTGCTCTCTCATTTAGCTATTTGCGCATTACGGATTGTGTTTGTTGTGGATGGTTGTTCACAAATCTAAATGTGTATTTGAAGCCAATAATGGTTGAATTCAAGAAGTTGAAGCTGCCTATCAATCATTGTTTTTGAAACCAATGGACAGCCAGGGAAAATGCGCTCTTGAAACACCTGCATTGTGCGGATGCAAGCCTATGGAATATAGTGACTTACGAAAGTATTCACCCCCCTTGGCACTTTTCCTATTTTGGTGCATTACTAACCCCCCAAAAATCAATTTTAATTCCAGGTTGTATCATTTGATTCATACAACATGCCTACCACTTTGAAGATGCTAAATATTTTTGGGGGGTGAAACAAGCAAGGGTGGGACGGCAGGGTAGCCTAGTGGTTAGAGTGTTGGGCTAGTAACCGGAAGGTTGCAAGTTCAAATCCCCAAGCTGACAAGGTACAAATCTGTTGTTCTGTCCCTGAACAGGCAGTTAACTCACTGTTCCTTATTTTTTTTAAAAGCAAGAAATAAGACAAAAAACCCAGAAAACTTGAGCGTGCATAACTATTCACCCGCCAAAGTCAATACTTTGTAGAGCCACATTTATAGCTTCATGACTTTATTGAACTAATTATGTGACTTCTGAAGGTAATTGGTTGCACCAGATCTTATTTAGGGGCTTCATAGCAAAAAAAACAAAAAAAACAAATGTAAACAAATATTTTCTTTCATTGCACTTCACCAATTTGGACTATTTTGTGTATGTCCATTACATGAAATCCAAATAAAAATCAATGTAAATTACAGGTTGTAATGTAACAAAATAGGAAAAACGTCAAAGGGAATACTTTTGCAAGGCACTGTAAAAGATCCATATGCCTAAACATGCTCAAACTTGCACACTTTTGATAGACTGTAAATCTGTAAAAAACACTTCTGATAGACTTGAAATCTGTAGTTGCCTCGTTTATTTTTGGACATACATTGTAAATGTAAACCGTTTGGACATACGCTGTAAATGTATAGGCTCATAATATGGTTAATTCAATAATGTTGAGATCATGGATGGTCAGTCCTTGCATCCATAGCTCTATCTATTAATCTGAGAGTGGTTACATTTCTCCAGGCCCATCCCTCAGCTTTTTACCAAAACAGAGGCGGGCGGCCATTTTGTTATTGTTTCATCTGTGGATTTGCCTTTTAAACATCTGCATATTATCAAAATATATCAAAGTGTCACCAACAAAAAAGTAAACAATAGGCCTATAGCAAAATGCAGCACCTGGCATTCATTTTTCACATATAAATAGCACTTTTCAGTAGTGCTCAAAGCATGCCATTCCATGAGCACAGCATTTATTTTTCAATTTGAGTCAATGAGGCCAGTCAGTCCTCCATGACAACAAAATCATAAACAACAGAGAAGGGCTGGCTAATAAGTCCTTATTTTTGGCGTCATGCTCAGGTAAAACATTTAGGCTAATCTATACTTCCATAGATTATGTAAACTTTAACATTGATTTATCTTGCAATAGATGTCGCTCAATTGGTAACATACATTTATTTTTGATCACTGCCAAAGGTGCTTCTAAGTATTGAGTGAATACTTATGTAAATGTGATATTTCTGTATTTAATTTTCAATACATTTGCAAAAAATTCTAAAAACATATTTTCACTTTGTCATTATGGGATATTGTGTGTAAATGGGTGAGAAAAGTAAATCCATTTAATCCATTTTGAATTCAGGCTTAAAGAATAACATTTTAATGATAACATATTTTGTTACGATCTTACTTGGCCAAAAAACATTGCCAAGTTCATTTGTGTTCCATCTTTTGTGACTGTGGAATTTGTATAGCGCCTCATAATCATCACACATAACATAACCGGCACGGCTATCATCATCCCATTTGACCATTTGACCAAATCTTTACGAAACATGACTTTTCTGGACTCTTTGTTTTCAAATCTCCTTTCATAGCTTTTGTCTTATTGAATTAGACTCCAACATTGTCTCTTTTGCCATAGTGTATCAACATTAGCCTTTTCTGTCCGTTTCCAAAAGCATTTGGCAAATGTCTTGTGTCCTGTTTGGCCCTGTCCGGGGGTATCATCGGATGGGGCCACAGTGTCTTCTGACCCCTCCTGTCTCAGCCTCCAGTATTTATGCTGCAGTAGTTTATGTGTCGGGGGGCTAGGGTCAGTTTGTTATATCTGGAGTACTTCTCCTGTCCTATCCGGTGTCCTGTGTGAATTTAAGTATGCTCTCTCTAATTCTCTCTTTCTCCTTTTCTTTCTCTCTCTCGGAGGACCTGAGCCCTAGGACCATGCCTCAGGACTACCTGACATGATGACTCCTTGCTGTCCCCAGTCCACCTGGCCGTGCTGCTGCTCCAGTTTCAACTGACCTGAGCCCTAGGACCATGCCCCAGGACTACCTGACATGATGACTCCTTGCTGTCCCCAGTCCACCTGGCCGTGCTGCTGCTCCAGTTTCAACTGTTCTGCCTGTGATTGTTATTATTTGACCATGCTGGTCATTTATGAACATTTGAACATCTTGGCCATGTTCTGTTATAATCTCCACCCGGCACAGCCAGAAGAGGACTGGCAAACACACATAACCTGGTTCCTCTCTAGGTTTCTTCCTAGGTTTTGGCCTTTCTTGGGAGTTTTTCCTTTCCACCGTGCTTCTACACCTGCATTGCTTGCTGTTTGGGGTTTTAGGCTGGGTTTCTGTACAGCACTTTGAGATATCAGCTGATGTACGAAGGGCTATATAAATAAATTTGATTTGATTTGTAGGCTAGTTGGCACGTGTAAAGTTAGTCTCTAAGGCTTAGGTTTACGCAGTAATGCCAGATAGTCTAAAAATAATGCTGAGAGATATAAATTGCCAAAGAACGCTACATTAATGCTTTTTTTAATGTATTGTTTTGTCTTTATTCAAACCGCCCGCCACCCACACAATATTTCATGACCCTAAACCCACCCACCCCACTGATATAAACCCACCCACCCCACGGATATAAACCCACCCACCCCACGGATATAATCACGGGGACCGAGGGATATGAGTCAACCCACACATCACTAGCACACATACACACGCACCGACCCACACACAAGCACACACATGCACGTGAGCACAAACACACACATATACACAGACACACACACACATACACACACACACACACACACACTGGCCATCAGCAGCCATCAACAGCGCAATGGGGCAATTACTAAACTCTCACACTAAAATGGCACTTCACAAATGTAACACTGACATTATCCAGCCCAAACCAGAACAATCAAAACACACAGACAGCACATAATAGGATTACACAAACAGTTGTGCTGTGGTTGCAGCTTTCAATGAGAAAAAAACTGAGATTAGAATTTTTGTGCATTTTTCTCTCTTATATTATCCGCAATTACTCTGAGATTCAACAAATGATTGGCATCAGCTATGTGTACATTTTCACAACTCGTAATACAAAACTCCCAACTGGTCACACGCTGCCAGTCTTTCATTGAAAAAACCTGTCATTGTGCATTCATCTCTCACCACACAAAAATATACGTTTAATGTGAAATGTAATGAGAACATTGGTTTAATCACCAAAATCCAACATAATATATTTTCATTTTAACTACCACTTAATCCAATAGCGAACAATGCAAGATATGTTTCAAATCGGCAATTGCTGAAAATAGTATGCTACAGTATTGCAAATTACAGTAGATTGCAGTTTCCACATTAGACAATACACTTACATTACCCAACAAAATTGATAGAAAATCTATAATTTCCATGATATATATTTAATGTGCAATCAAAGGTGTAATCAATGAAGACATCCTCTACAATCATTAATGCAATATATATTGTATATATTTCAATTGCAACCACCACAACATTTATTGTAGATGTACTGCTGTAATCAAATTAAATAATCGAAATTAAACAAATTAAATTAAGGAAAATAAAACGTTTAGCACACATTCATTTTCAAAATTATATCAAATCAATGTTTATTTGTCAGGTGTGCCAAATACAACAGGTATTTCACCTTACAGTGAAATGCTTAAATACAAGCCCTAACCAACAGTGCAATTTTTAAGTAAAAAATAGGTATTAGGTAAACAATAGATAAGTAAAGAAACAAAACAACTGTAAAATGACAGTGAAAATAACAGTAGCGAGGCTACATACAGATGGTACCGGTACAAAGTCAATGTGCGGGGGCACCGGTTAGTCGGGCTGATTGAGGTAATATGTACATGAATGTATAGTTAAAGGGACTATGCATAGATGCCAAACAGAGAGTAGCAGCAGCTTAAAAGAGGGGTTGGCGGGACACAATGCAAATAGTCTGGGTAGCCATTTGATTACCTGTTCAGGAGTCTTATGACTTGGGGGTAAAAACTGTTGAGAAGCCTTTTGGTCTTTGACTTGGCGCTCCGGTACCACTTGCCATGCGGTAGTAGAGAACAGTCTATGACTGGGGTGGCTGGGGTCTTTGACAATTTGTAGAACCTTCCTCTGACACCGCCTGGCGTAGAGGTCCTGGATGGCAGGCAGCTTAGCCCCAGTGATGTATTGGGCCGTACGCACTACCCTCTGTAGTGCCTTGCGGTCGGAGGTGCCGCACCAGGCAGTGATGCAAGCCTGTCTTGAGCATTTGGCCATAAATTCTCATCCACATCACAGTCAATGTCCTCATTGTTCATGCACTGCAGAAAAAAAGTTTTGGCATGGCGAATTCAAGCTTGACATTGGTGTGCATTGATGTCGTCGTATGCCTCATCCATGGCCAGAAGGAGGGTGGCATGCTCATGGGGATGGCGATCGTACACCTTCCACCTCCATGCAATAGGGTTGAGGAAAGGAGAGTACGAGGGCTGTTATAGGGTCATGAATCAGGTTCCACCTCTGCATGGTGGAACCTAACATTGTCCCACACAATGACATAGGTGACCCCTTCACCTTCATAGGCCTGCTCAATTTCATTGAGAAACACAATGAAGTATACAGCATTGTAGGATCCTAGTAATGGCCTACGTCCTATCACATCATCTTCAGCGATAGCTGCGCACATGGAGATATTTCCCTGTCATTGTCCAGGCACTTGGACAGTCGCCTGTGGGCCGATGAGGTTACGCAGTATCAAGCACCATCATCCTCTGAAAATACATTTTGGTTAGTTATTTGTAGGGTATAGTTAGAATATGAAATTGTGAAGTAGCATGTGCATCAAATAGTAACAGTAATACAGTATATAGTGTTGTACCTGAACATACTCGGCCCGCAGTTGTTTCACCCAGTTGAAGGTTTCTCTCAAAAGGCACCAGATAAATGTGTTTCATAGATAACTGGTGCCTTTTCAAAAGGCAGGTGAATGTTGGTAGGTTGATCGATGCCACATTGGCAAAGGTGTCATTGTTTTCTTCAACAGCCTGCTTTAATTCGGACAGCCATATGTCATTCCTGGCCCTCACCATTTCCACCAATGCCCACTCCTGCTGGTCGGTCAGCACGTGACTATGGCCACCACCAGTCTGCTGTCCCCACATGCTTCAAGATGTTCACCATTGTTCCTGTACACAAGAAAGCAAAGGTAACTGGACTAAATGTATATTGCCTCGTAGCGCTCACTTTTGTCATCATGAATTAGCTTTGAAAGACTAGTCAAGGATCATATCACCTATACCTTACCTGACACCCTAGACCCACTTCAATTTGCTTTCCGCCCCAATAGATCCACAGACGATGCAATTACCATCGGACTGCACACTTCCCTATCCCAACTGGACAAGAGGAATACCTATGTAAGAATGCTGTTCATTGACTATAGCTCAGCGTTCAACACGATAGTACCCTCCAAGCTCATCAATAAGCTCGGGGACCTGGGTCTGAACCCCACCCTGTGCAACTGGGTCCTGGACTTCATGATGGGCCTCCAACTCAATCATCACGTTTGCAGATGACACAAAGGTAGTAGGCCTGATTACCAACAGTGACGAGACAGGGAGGAGTTGAAGGTCCTGGGAGTCAGGTGCCAGGAAAATAACTTCTCACTCAACATGAACAAAACAAAGAAGCTGATGGTGGACTTCAGTAGACAGCAGAGGGAGCACCTACCTATGGGACCGCAATGGAGGAGGTGAAAAGCTTAAAGTTCCTTGGCGTACACATGACTGACAAACTGAAATGGTCCACCCACACAGACAGTGTGGTGAAGAAGGTGCAACAGCCCGTATTCAACCTCAGGAGGCTGAACATTTTTGGCTTGGCACCTAAAACCCTCAAATACTTTTACAGATGCACAATTAAGAGTATCCTGTTGGACTGCATCACCGCCTGCTATGTCAACTGCACCGCCGCAACCGCAGGGCTCTCCAGAGGGTGGTGCAGGCCCAACGCATCACCGGCAGCAAACTACCTGCCCTCCAGGACACCTACACCACCCGATGTCACAGGAAGGCCAAAAAGATAATCAAGGATAACAACCACCCGAGCCACTGCATGTTCACCCCATTATCATCCAGAAGGTGACGTCAGTACAGGTGCATCAAAGCTGGGACCGAGAGTCTGAAAACAGCTTTTATCTCAAGACCATCTGACTGTTAAATAGCTATCACATGCACCTTAGAGGCGGCTGCCCTATAGACATAGACTTGAAATCACTGGCACTTTAAATATGGAACACCAGTCACTTTCATAATGTTTAAATATTTTGCGTTACTCATCTCATATGTGTATACTATATTCTATTCTATTGTAGTCTATGTCGCTCTGACATTGCTCGTCCAAGTAGTTATATATTCTTAATTCAATTCCTTTACCTTAGATGTGTGTGTATTGTGTATATTGTTGTGAAATTGTTAGATTTTACTGCAATCTTGGAGCTAGAAGTACAAGCATTTGTTATTTTATTTGAATTAATCTGTCAGCCTCTGCCATGGTAAGGCCTCTGTTTTACTACATGGTCAACGATGACGGCCCAGACTTCATTAGACACAACAGTTCCCTGCCGCCTGCCTCCCTCTCTCTGATGTCCATCTCTTTGACAGGGCCCATGCCCACCTCTTTGAACTCTTTGACGGGGCCCAAGCCCACCTCTTTGACCTCTTTGATGGGGCCCATGCCCACCTGTCTGATGAGCCCCTTTTCCACAAGCTCTTTGATTTCTTCCTCTCCTTTGCTTTCTATCCTGATCCATGTTGAAAGAAATTGGAAGTGTTCAGCTCACACACACCCTTTTATATGGTGACCAATTGTGGTTACCACTGTGTGAAATAATTTATCAATATGGAATAGTCATTATATATGGTTATCATGTATCATAATGTCATTTGATATGTTTATACTTCACAAACACACATTTTATTTATTTAAATCCATATACTGTGTATTAGACAAGACAGTTTAAAATCTATAGATTTACCAAACAGTTAAGTGGATAACCATTAAGCACAGTTGGATTAAGTGATCAAATGAGAGGGGAATCATATGAAAAGTATTGTGAACATTGCATTCTGAAAGGCAATTACTGAATTGTATGAAAGGTATTTCTAGATGAAACATTGATTAGGTTTGGTGAAAAGATCCTGTGAGATTTTGGGTTTTGTACTTAAAGTACCAGCCAAAAGTTTGGACACCTACTCATTCAAGGGTCTTTCTTTATTTCTACTATTTTCTACATTGTAGAATAATAGTGAAGACATCAAAACTATTAAATAACACATCATGTAGTAACCAAAAAAGTGTTAAACAAATCTAAATATATTTTAGATTTTAGATTCTTCAGAGTAGCCACCCTTTGCCTTGATGACAGCTTTGCAAACGCTTGGCATTCTCTCAACCAGCTTCTCCTGGAATGATTTTCCAACAGTCTTGAAGGAGTTCCCACATATGCTGAACACTTGTTGGCTGCTTTTCCTTCACTCTGTGGTCCAACTCATCCCAAACCATCTCAATTGGGTTGAGGTCGGGTGATTGTGGAGAACAGATCCATCACTCTCCTTCCTGGTCAAATAGCCCTGGAGGTGTGTTGGGTCATTGTCCTGTTGAAAAGCAAAGGATAGTCCCACTAAGCGCAAACCAGATGGGATGGCGTATCACTGCAGAATGCTGTGGAATCCATGCTGGTTAAGTGTGCCTTGAATTCTAAATACATTACTGGAGGTGGTGATGCTGGTTGTGGTGATGGTGGTGGAAGAGGGGACAGACAGCAACCAGCCCAGCCAGACAATTTTCTTGGAGGAGTTGCAATTTAGAATTTAGAATCTGGAGGAGCAGATGGACGGCAAGCAGTCAGACAGTTGCTGTCATCAATTTATCCTAGACTTAGTCATGACTCAGCATTAGAGAGAGAAAGTGAGAAAGAAGGAGAGAAAAAAAAGAGAGAGAGAGAGAAAGAGAGATAGAGAGCAAGATAACATGTGTGTGTGTGTGTGTGTGTGTGCGCGTGTGTGTGTGTGTGCGTGTGCGTGTGCGTGTGTGTGTGTGAGTGCAGAGCCAGTTGTGTTTGGTGGGCGACTGTTTGGTCTGCATACCAATTTTTTTTTATCTCATTACAAAAACTGACGATTCAATCATTTATGACACATAATCCTCTTTTCACTCTTCACTTTATCTTCGATCAATTTAGTATACATTCCCAAAGATTGGAAAGCAGCTGTGGTCATCCCCCTCTTCAAAGGGGGGACACTCTTGACCCAAACTGCTACAGACCTATATCTATACTACCCTGCCTTTCTAAGGTCTTCGAAAGCCAAGTCAACAAACAGATTACCGACCACTTCGAATCCCACCATACCTTCTCCGCTATGCAATCTGGTTTCAGAGCTGGTCATGGATGCACCTGCACTGCCATCGATAAGAAACAATACTGTGCAGCCGTACTCATTGACCTGGCCAAGGCTTTCGACTCTGTCAATCACCACATCCTCATCGGCAGACTCGACAGCCTTGGTTTCTCAAATTATTGCCTCGCCTGGTTCACCAACTACTTCTCTGATAGAGTTCAGTGTGTCAAATCGGAGGGCCTGTTGTACGGGCCTCTGGCAGTCTCTGGGTTCAGGGTTCAATTCTTGGACCGACTCTCTTCTCTGCATACATCAATGTTGTCGCTCTTGCTGCTGGTGAGTCTCTGATCCACCTCTACGCAGACGACACCATTATGTATACTTCTGGCCTTTCTTTGGAAACTGTGTTAACAACCCTCCAGACGACCTTCAATGCCATACAACTCTCCTTCCGTGGCCTCCAATTGCTCTTAAATACAAGTAAAACTAAATGCATGCTCTTCAACCGATCGCTGCCTGCACCTGCCCGCCCGGACGGTTCTGGACGGTTCTGACTTATGTGGACAACTACAAATACCTAGGTGTCTGGTTAGACTGTAAAGTCTCCTTCCAGACTCAAATCAAACATCTCCAATCCAAACTTAAATCTAGAATTGGCTTCCTATTTCGCAACAAAGAATCCTTCACTCATGCTGCCAAACATACCATTGTAAAACTGACCATCCTACCGATCCTCGACTTCGGTGATGTCATTTACAAAATAGCCTCCAATACCCTACTCAATAAATTGGATGCAGTCTATCACAGTGCCATCCGTTTTGTCACCAAAGCCCCATATACTACCCACCACTGCGACCTGTATGCTCTCGTTGGCTGGCCCTCGCTTCATACTTGTCGCCAAACCCACTAGCTCCAGGTCATCTACAAGACCCTGCTAGGTAAAGTCCCCCCTTCTCTCAGCTCGCTGGTCACCATAGCAGCACCCACCTGTAGCACGCGCTCCAGCTGGTATATCTCTCTGGTCACCCCCAAAACCAATTATTCCTTTGGCCACCTCTCCTTCCAGTTCTCTGCTGCCAATGACTGGAACGAACTACAAAAATCTCTGAAACTGGAAACACTTATCTCCCTCACGAGCTTTAACTTCTCTAGTGTAAGGGGCAGCATTCCGAATTTGGATGAAAAGCATGCCCAAATTAAATGGCCTGCTACTCGGGCCCAGACGATATGATGCATATAACTGGTAGATTTGGATAGAAAACACTCTAAAGTTTCCAAAACGGTGATAGTGTCTGTGAGTATAACAGAACTGATTTGGCAGGCGAAAACCTGAGAAAAATCGATTCAGGAAGTATTTTTTTGTTGGTTTTGTAGTTTTCTATTCAATGCCATTACAGTATCCATTGACTTAGGAATTTGCAGTTCCTATGCCTTCCACTAGATGTCAACAGTCATTAGAAATTGTTTCAGGCTTGTATTTCTATAAATGAGTGAGTAAGACCAGTCTGAATGAGTGGACCCTGACGTGTCACAGAGCTTTTTCATGCACAATCCCGAGAGTGTATTTGTTGTTTACCTTTTATATTGACAACATTATTGTCCGGTTGAAATATTATAGATCATTTAGGCTAAAAACAACCTGAGGATTGAATATAAACATCTTTTGACATGTCTCTATGAACTTTACAGATACAATTTGGATTTTTTTGTCTGCTTGTTTTGACTACGTTTGAGCCTGTGGATTACTGAAGAAAACGCGGGAACAAAACAGAAGTTTTTGGATATAAAGAGACTTTATCGAACAAAAGGAACAGTTATTGAGTAAATGAATGTCGTCTGAGTGCAACCATATGAAGATCATCAAAGGTAAGGGATTAATTTTATCTCTATTTCTGTGTTTTGTAACGTTTCTGCTTGGCTGGTTACTGTTTGTAATCATTTGTCAACTGGGCTATGTTCTCAAATAATCGTAAGGTATGTTTTCACCATAAGGCATTTTTTAAACCTGACACCGTGGTTGGATTCACAAGAAGTTCATCTTTAAACCTATGTAAAATATGCTTTGTTTTCTGAATTTTTATAATGAGTATTTCTGTATTTGAATTTGGCGCTCTGCAATCTCACAGGATGTTGGCCAGATAGCGTTCCACATACCCTAGAGAGGCTGTCAGAGCAACTCACAGATTACTGCACCTGTACATAGCCCATCTATAATTTAGCCCAAACAACTACCTCTCCCCCTACTGTATTTATTTATTTTGCTCCTTTGCACCCCATTATTTCTATCTCTACTTTGCACATTCTTCCACTGCAAATCTATCATTCCAGTGTTTTACTTGCTATATTGTATTTACTTCGCTACCATGGCCTTTTTTTTGCCTTAACCTCCCTTATCTCACCTCATTTGCTCACATTGTATATATACTTATTTTTCTACTGTACTTTTGACTGTATGTTTGTTTTACTCCATGTGAACTGTGTTGTTGTATGTGTCGAACTGCTTTGCTTTATCTTGATCTTTATCTTGGCCAGGTCGCAATTGTAAATGAGAACTTGTTCTCAACTTGCCTATCTGGTTAAATAGAGGTGAAATAAAAATAAATAAATAAATAAATAAACAAAACATAAACAAAGACACGTACACTGAGTGGACAAATCATTAAGAACACCTGCTCTTTCCATGACATAGACTGACCAGGTGAATCCAGGTGAAAGCTATGATCCCTTTTGATATCACCTTTTAAATCCACTTCATCTACTAGTGTAGATGAAGAGGATGGGACCGGTTAAAGAATCATTTTCAAGCCTTGAGACAATTGAGAAATGTATTTTTGTGGATGTGTGCCAGGGTGAATGTGCAAGACAAAAGTGTCTTTGAATGCAACTTGATCTCAGAGCATTTTGGATTTTTCTGTATGTAAATCTGAGACACATAATTTAGTATGATATGGAATGTTTCGTATGGTATGTATTAATTTGAGGATGTCCATCACCCATTTCCAGCGGAGGCTGGTGGGAGGATCTATAGGAGGATGGGCTCATTGTTATTGCTGAAATGGAATAAATGGTACAGTGTCAAACATGTGGTTTCATTATGTTTGATGTGTTTGATATGTTCCATTAATTCCATACTAGCCATTACAATGAGCCCGTCCTCCTATACAGCTCCTCCCATTAGCCTCCACTGCCCATTTTGTATTATATGTTATGAATTGCAATACGTATTTATGTTACACATTTCCAGAATGTACAATATGTTACAAATGTGCTAAACGTATGTTAAGTTACAAATTCAAGCTAGGTGACTAACGTTAGCTAGGCTAGGGGTTAGGGTTAAGAGTTAGGGTTAAGTTTAGGAGTTAAAGCATTAAGGTTAGGGGAGGGGTTAGCTAAAAGGTTAAGGGAAGGGTTAGCTAACATGCTAACTAGTTGCAAAGTAGCTAAAAAGTAGTAATAAGATGAAAAGATGCTAAAATGTTGTCCGTGACGAGCTTCGACCTCGCAACCCAATAGTTCATGTTATACACCCACCCATGCTACCTTCGTATTTGCCTTAAGTAACCATCTGTCTTATGTAACCATACCAAACTTAACATATCATGCTAATTTGAGTGTCCTGGGGCGGCAGGTAGCCTACAGGTTAGAGCGTTGGGCCAGTAACCAAAACGTTGCTGGATCGAATCACTGAGCTGACAAGGTAAAAATGTGTTGTTCTGCCCCTGAACAAGGCAGTTAACCCACTGTTCCCCTGTAGGCCTTCATTGTAAGTAAAAATGTGTTCTTAACTGACTTGCCTAGTTAAATAAAAAATCTATGTTTACTATGTTACATCTAGTCTATGAGACCAGGCTGAATGGGGTATGGTAGTAGATGCCAGGCGCACCTCTTTGAGCGTGCCAAGAACTGCAACGTTGCTGGGTTTTTCACTCCCAACAGTTTCCTGTGTCTATCAAGAATGGTCCACCACCCAAAGGACATCCATCCAAATTGACACAACTGTGGGAAGCATGGGGGTCAACATTGGCCAACATCCCTGTGGAATGCTATCGACACTTTCTAGAGTCCATGCCCCAACAAATGTATGCTGTTCTGAGTTCCAAAAGGGGTGCAACTCAATATTAAAATGTAAAAAATGACTCTTACTCTATGCCGCCCCACTTCTTGTGGTGTTTTCACTTTGAACGAAAACAAGGGGGTTGAGCCCTGAGGCTCCTTGGGCTGGCCTTATGGGATAGATATGTCTTTGCGCTAATCCCGCCTATTCTTTGTTCTTGGATCTGAATCAACTCGACCCCAAAAGAAAAATGGAAGTGAGACGAAGACTGCTCAAGACCAGATGCTACTGAAATAACAATTTGTTTAAAACTTGTTGAGGCTAGGGGGCAGTATTTTCACTTTTGGATGAAAGGCGTGCCCAGAGTAAACGGCCTCCTACTCTTTCCCAGATGGGAATATATGCATAGTATTATTACTGGTGGTTAGAAAACACTCTGGAGTTTCTAAAACTGTCTGAATTATAGCGGTGAGTAAAACAGAACTCATTTGGCAGACAAAAACCTGAGAAGAAATCCAAACAGGAAGTGAGAACTCAATATAGAAAACAGTGCCATTGGATGTCCATGTTAGATATGGATGAGCACGCACTTCCTAGGGCTTCCACAAGATGTCACCGTCTGGGATGTCTGCAGTGTTACATTAGTTAATTTAATTGATGAACGGATGGCTGCAGTGTTACATCAGTTAATTTAATTGGTGAAGGGATGACTGCAGTGCTACAGCAGTTAATTTAATTGGTAAAGGGATGGCTGCAGTGCTACATCAGTTCATTTAATTGGTAAAGGTGTGTTTACAGTGTTACAGCATTTCATTTAATTGGTAAAGGGATGGCTGCAGTGTTACATTAGTTTATTTAGTTGGTAAAGGTATGGCTGCAGTGTTACATTGGTTAATTTAATTGGTGAAGGGATGGCTGCAATGTTACATTAGTTAATTTAATTGACTAAGGGATGGCTGCAGTGCTACAGCAGTTAATTTAATTAGTAAAGGGATGGCTGTAGTGTTACATTAGTTAATTTAATTGGTGAAGGGATGGCTGCAGTGTTACGTCAGTTAATTTAGTTGATGAGGGGATGGCTGCAGTGCTACAGCAGTTAATTTAATTGATGAAGGGATGGCTGCAATGTTACATTAGTTAATTTAATTGATTAAGGGATGGCTGCAGTGCTACAGCAGTTAATTTAATTAGTAAAGGGATGGCTGTAGTGTTACATTAGTTAATTTAATTGGTGAAGGGATGGCTGCAGTGTTACGTCAGTTAATTTAGTTGATGAGGGGATGGCTGCAGTGCTACAGCAGTTAATTTAATTGGTGAAGGGATGGCTGCAGTGCTACAGCAGTTAATTTAATTGATGAAGGGATGGCTGCAATGTTACATTAGTTAATTTAGTTGGTAAAGGTATGGCTGCAGTGTTACATTAGTTAATTTAATTGGTGAAGGGATGGCTGCAATGTTACATTAGTTAATTTAATTGATTAAGGGATGGCTGCAGTGCTACATCAGTTAATGTAATTGGTAAAGGGATGGCTGCAGTGTTACATTAGTTAATTTAATTGGTGAAGGGATGGCTGCAGTGTTACGTCAGTTAATTTAGTTGATGAGGGGATGGCTGCAGTGCTACAGCAGTTCATTTATTTGGTGAAGGGATGGCTGCAGTGTTTCATTAGTTAATTTAATTGGTGTAGGGATGGCTGCAGTCTTACAGCAGTTCATTTAATGGGTGAAGGGATGGTTGCAGTCTTACAGCAGTTCATTTAATTGGTGAAGGGTTGGCTGCAGTGTTACAGCATTTCATTTAATTGGTGAAGGGATGGTTGCAGTCTTACAGCAGTTCATTTAATTGGTGAAGGGATATCTGCAGTGTTACAGCAGTTAATTTAATTGGTGAAGGGATGGCTGCAGTGCTACAACAGTTAATTTAATTGGTAAAGGGATGACTGCAGTGTTACAGCAGTTCATTTAATTGGTAAAGGGATGGCTGCAGTGCTTCAGCAGTTCATTTAATTGGTAAAGGGATGGTTGCAGTGTTACAGCAGTTAATTTAATTTGTAAAGGGATGGCTGCAGTGCTACAGCAGTTAATTTATTTGGTGAAGGGATGGCTGCAGTGTTTCATTAGTTAATTTAATTGGTGTAGGGATGGCTGCAGTCTTACAGCAGTTCATTTAATGGGTGAAGGGATGGCTGCAGTCTTACAGCAGTTCATTTAATGGGTGAAGGGATGGTTGCAGTCTTACAGCAGTTCATTTAATTGGTGAAGGGATGGCTGCAGTGTTACAGCAGTTCATTTAATTGGTGAAGGGATATCTGCAGTGTTACAGCAGTTAATTTAATTGGTGAAGGGATGGCTGCAGTGCTACAACAGTTAATTTAATTGGTAAAGGGATGACTGCAGTGTTACAGCAGTTCATTTAATTGGTAAAGGGATGGCTGCAGTTCTTCAGCAGTTCATTTAATTGGTAAAGGTGTGGTTGCAGTGTTACAGCATTTCATTTAAATAGTGAAGGGATGGCTGCAGTAATACATTAGTTAATTTAATTGGTGAAGGGATGGCTGCAGTGTTACAACAGTTAATTTAATTGATGAAGGGATGGTTGCAGTGTTACATTAGTTAATTTAATTGATGAAGGGATGGCTGCAGTAATACATTAGTTAATTTAATTTGTGAAGGGATGGCAGCAGTGCTACAGCAGTTAATTTAGTTGATGAAGGGATGGCTGCAGTGTTACATTAGTTAATTTAGTTGGTAAAGGTATGGCTGCAGTGTTACATTAGTTAATTTAATTGGTGAAGGGATGGCTGCAATGTTACATTAGTTAATTTAATTGATTAAGGGATGGCTGCAGTGCTACAGCAGTTAATTTAAATGGTAATGGGATGGCTGCAGTGCTACAGCAGTTCATTTCATTGGTAAAGGGATGGTTGCAGTGTTACAGCAGTTAATTTAATTTGTAAAGGGATGGCTGCAGTCTTACAGCAGTTCATTTAATGGGTGAAGGGATGGTTGCAGTCTTACAGCCGTTCATTTAATTGGTGAAGGGATGGCTGCAGTGTTACAGCAGTTAATTTAATTTGTAAAGGGATGGCTGCAATGCTACAGCAGTTAATTTAATTGGTAAAGGGATGGTTGCAGTGTTACAACAGTTAATTTAATTGGTAAAGGTGTGGTTGCAGTGTTACAGTAGTTCATTTAATTGGAAAAGAAATGGCTGCAGTGTTTTATTAGTTAATTTAATTGATGAAGGGATGGCTGCAGTAATACATTAGTTAATTTAATTGGTGAAGGGATGGCTGCAGTGCTACAGCAGTTAATTTAATTGATGAAGGGATGGCTGCAGTGTTACATTAGTTAATTTAGTTGGTAAAGGTATGGCTGCAGTGTTACATTAGTTAATTTAATTGTGGAAGGGATGGCTGCAATGTTACATTAGTTAATTTAATTGATTAAGGGATGGCTGCAGTGCTACAGCAGTTAATTTAATCGGTAAAGGGATGGCTGCAGTGTTACATTAGTTAATTTAATTGATGAAGGGATGGCAACAGTGTTACATCAGTTCATTTAATTGGTGAAGGAATGGCTGCAGTGTTTCATTAGTTAATTTAATTGATGAAGGGATGGCTGCAGTAATACATTAGTTAATTTAATTGGTGAAGGGATGGCTGCAGTGCTACAGCAGTTAATTTAATTGATGAAGGGATGGCTGCAGTGTTATATTAGTTAATTTAGTGGGTAAAGGTATGGCTGCAGTGTTACATGAGTTAATTTAATTGCTGAAGGGATGGCTGCAATGTTACATTAATTAATTTAATTGATTAAGGGATGGCTGCAGTGTTACAGCAGTTAATTTAATTGGTAAAGGCATGGCTGCAGTGTTACATTAGTTAATTTAATTGATGAAGGGATGGCAACAGTGTTACATCAGTTAATTTAGATGATGAGGGGATGGCTGCAGTGCTACAGCAGTTCATTTAATTTGTGAAGGGATGGCTGCAGTGTTTCATTAGTTAATTTAATTGATGAAGGGATGGCTGCAGTAATACATTAGTTAATTTAATTGGTGAAGGGATGGCTGCAGTGCTACAGCAGTTAATTTAATTGGTGAAGGGATGGCTGCAGTGTTACATTAGTTAATTTAATTAGTGAAGGGATGGCTGCAGTGTAACATTAGTTAATTTAGTTGATGAAGGGATGAATGCATAGTTACATCAGTTAATTTAATTGGTAAAGGGATGGCTGCAGTGCTACAGCAGTTCATTTAATTGGTAAAGGGATGGCTGCAGTGCTACAGCAGTTCATTGAATTGGTGAAGGGATGGTTGCAGTGTTACAGCAGTTCATTTAAATGGTAATGGGATGGCTGCAGTGCTACAGCAGTTCATTTAATTGGTAAAGGGATGGTTGCAGTGTTACAGCAGTTAATTTAATTTGTAAAGGGATGGCTGCAATGCTACAGCAGTTCATTTAATTGGTAAAGGGATGGTTGCAGTGTTACAACAGTTAATTTAATTGGTAAAGGTGTGGTTGCAGTGTTACAGCAGTTCATTTAATTGGTAAAGGAATGGCTGCAGTGTTTCATTAGTTAATTTAATTGATGAAGGGATGGCTGCAGTAATACATTAGTTAATTTAATTGATGAAGGGATGGCTGCAGTAATACATTAGTTAATTTAATTGATGAAGGGATGGCTGCAGTGTTACATTAGTTAATTTAGTTGGTAAAGGTATGGCTGCAGTGTTACAGTAGTTAATTTAATTGTTGAAGGGGTGGCTGCAATGTTACAGCAGTTAATTTAATTTGTAAAGGGATGGCTGCAGTGCTACAGCAGTTCATTTAATTGGTAAAGGGATGGTTGCAGTGTTACAGCAGTTAATTTAATTGGTAAAGGTGTGGTTGCAGTCTTACAGCAGTTCATTTAATTGGTGAAGGAATGGCTGCAGTGTTTCATTAGTTAATTTAATTGATGAAGGGATGGCTGCAGTAATACATTTGTTAATTTAATTGGTGAAGGGATGGCTGCAGTGCTACAGCAGTTAATTTAATTGATGAAGGGATGGCTGCAATGTTACATTAGTTAATTTAGTTGGTAAAGGTATGGCTGCAGTGTTACATTAGTTAATTTAATTGGTGAAGGGATGGCTGCAATGTTACATTAGTTAATTTAATTGATTAAGGGATGGCTGCAGTGCTACATCAGTTAATGTAATTGGTAAAGGGATGGCTGCAGTGTTACATTAGTTAATTTAATTGGTGAAGGGATGGCTGCAGTGTTACGTCAGTTAATTTAGTTGATGAGGGGATGGCTGCAGTGCTACAGCAGTTCATTTATTTGCTGAAGGGATGGCTGCAGTGTTTCATTAGTTAATTTAATTGGTGTAGGGATGGCTGCAGTCTTACAGCAGTTCATTTAATGGGTGAAGGGATGGTTGCAGTCTTACAGCAGTTCATTTAATTGGTGAAGGGATGGCTGCAGTGTTACAGCATTTCATTTAATTGGTGAAGGGATGGTTGCAGTCTTACAGCAGTTCATTTAATTGGTGAAGGGATATCTGCAGTGTTACAGCAGTTAATTTAATTGGTGAAGGGATGGCTGCAGTGCTACAACAGTTAATTTAATTGGTAAGGGGATGACTGCAGTGTTACAGCAGTTCATTTAATTGGTAAAGGGATGGCTGCAGTGCTTCAGCAGTTCATTTAATTGGTAAAGGTGTGGTTGCAGTGTTACAGCATTTCATTTAAATAGTAAAGGGATGGTTGCAGTGTTACATTAGTTAATTTAATTGGTGAAGGGATGGCTGCAGTAATACATTAGTTAATTTAATTGGTGAAGGGATGGCTGCAGTGTTACAACAGTTAATTTAATTGATGAAGGGATGGTTGCAGTGTTACATTAGTTAATTTCATTGATGAAGGGATGGCTGCAGTAATACATTAGTTAATTTAATTTGTGAAGGGATGGCAGCAGTGCTACATCAGTTAATTTAGTTGATGAAGGGATGGCTGCAGTGTTACATTATTTAATTTAGTTGGTAAAGGTATGGCTGCAGTGTTACATTAGTTAATTTAATTGGTGAAGGGATGGCTGCAGTGCTACAGCAGTTAATTTAAATGGTAATGGGATGGCTGCAGTGCTACAGCAGTTCATTTCATTGGTAAAGGGATGGTTGCAGTGTTACAGCAGTTAATTTAATTGGTAAAGGTGTGGTTGCAGTGTTACAGCAGTTCATTTAATTGGTGAAGGAATGGCTGCATTGTTTCATAAATTAATTTAATTGATGAAGGGATGGCTGCAGTAATACATTAGTTAATTTAATTGGTGAAGGGATGGCTGCAGTGCTACAGCAGTTAATTTAATTGATGAAGGGATGGCTGCAATGTTACATTAGTTAATTTAGTTGGTAAAGGTATGGCTGCAGTGTTACATTAGTTAATTTAATTGGTGAAGGGATGGCTGCAATGTTACATTAGTTAATTTAATTGATTAAGGGATGGCTGCAGTGCTACATCAGTTAATGTAATTGGTAAAGGGATGGCTGCAGTGTTACATTAGTTAATTTAATTGGTGAAGGGATGGCTGCAGTGTTACATCAGTTAATTTAGTTGATGAGGGGATGGCTGCAGTGCTACAGCAGTTCATTTATTTGGTGAAGGGATGGCTGCAGTGTTTCATTAGTTAATTTAATTGGTGTAGGGATGGCTGCAGGCTTACATCAGTTAATTTAATGGGTGAAGGGATGGTTGCAGTCTTACAGCCGTTCATTTAATTGGTGAAGGGATGGCTGCAGTGTTACAGCAGTTCATTTAATTGGTGAAGGGATGGTTGCAGTCTTACAGCAGTTCATTTAATTGGTGAAGGGATGGCTGCAGTGTTACAGCAGTTCATTTAATTGGTGAAGGGATGGTTGCAGTCTTACAGCAGTTCATTTAATTGGTGAAGGGATATCTGCAGTGTTACAGCATTTCATTTAAATAGTGAAGGGATGGTTGCAGTGTTACATTAGTTAATTTAATTGATGAAGGGATGGCTGCAGTGCTAGAGCAGTTCATTTAATTGTTGAAGGGATGGCTGCAATGTTAAATTAGTTAATTTAATTGATGAATGGATGGCTGCAGTGTTACATTAGTTAATTTAATCTTTAAAGGGATGGCTGCAGTGTTACATTAGTTAATTTAATTGGTGAAGGGATGGCTGCAATGTTACATTAGTTATTTTAATTGATGAAGGGATGGCTGCAGTGTTAAGTCAGTTCATTTAGTTGATGAGGGGATGGCTGCAGTGCTACAGCAGTTCATTTAATTGGTGAAGGGATGGCTGCAGTGTTTCATTAGTGAATTTAATTGATGAAGGGATGGCTGCAGTAATACATTAGTTAATTTAATTGGTGAAGGAATGGCTGCAGTGTTACATTGTTAATTTAATTGATGAAGGGATGAATGCAGTGTTACAGCAGTTAATTTAATTGGTAAAGGAATGGCTGCAGTGATACAGCAGTTCATTTAAATGGTAAATGGATGGCTGCAGTGCTACAGCAGTTTATTGAATTGGTGAAGGGATGGTTGCAGTGTTACAGCAGTTCATTTAAATGGTAATGGGATGGCTGCAGTGCTACAACAGTTCATTTAATTGGTAAAGGGATGGTTCCAGTGTTACAGCAGTTCATTTAATTTGTAAAGGGATGGCTGCAGTGCTACAGCAGTTCATTTAATTGGTAAAGGGATGGCTGCAGTGTTACATTAGTTAATTTAATTGGTGTAGGGATGGCTGCAGTCTTACAGCAGTTCATTTAATTGGTAAAGGGATGGCTGCAGTGTTACATTAGTTAATTTAATTGGTGTAGGGATGGCTGCAGTCTTACAGCATTTCATTTAATTGGTGAAGGGATTGTTGCAGTCTTACAGCATTTAATTTAATTGGTGAAGGGATGGTTGCAGTCTTACAGCAGTTCATTTAATTGGTAAAGAGATGTCTGCAGTGTTACAGCAGTTATTTTAATTGGTAAAGGTATATCTGCAGTGTTACATTAGTTAATTTAATTGATGAAGGTATGGCTGCAGTGTTACATTAGTTAATTTAATTGATGAAGGGATGGCTGCAGTGTTATATTAGTTAATTTAATTGGTAAAAGGATGGCTGCAGTGTTACATTAGTTAATTTAATTGGTGTAGGGATGGCTGCAGTCTTACAGCAGTTCATTTAATGGGTGAAGGGATGGTTGCAGTCTTACAGCAGTTCATTTAATTGGTGAAGGGATGGCTGCAGTGTTACAGCATTTCATTTAATTGGTGAAGGGATGGTTGCAGTCTTACAGCAGTTCATTTAATTGGTGAAGGGATATCTGCAGTGTTACAGCAGTTATTTTAATTGGTAAAGGTATATCTGCAGTGTTACATTAGTTAATTTAATTGATGAAGGTATGGCTGCAGTGTTACATTAGTTAATTTAATTGATGAAGGGATGGCTGCAGTGTTATATTAGTTAATTTAATTGGTAAAAGGATGGCTGCAGTGTTACATTAGTTAATTTAATTGGTGTAGGGATGGCTGCAGTCTTACAGCAGTTCATTTAATGGGTGAAGGGATGGTTGCAGTCTTACAGCAGTTCATTTAATTGGTGAAGGGATGGCTGCAGTGTTACAGCATTTCATTTAATTGGTGAAGGGATGGTTGCAGTCTTACAGCAGTTCATTTAATTGGTGAAGGGATATCTGCAGTGTTACAGCAGTTATTTTAATTGGTAAAGGTATATCTGCAGTGTTACATTAGTTAATTTAATTGATGAAGGTATGGCTGCAGTGTGACATTAGTTAATTTAATTGATGAAGGGATGGCTGCAGTGTTACATTAGTTAATTTAATTGGTAAAAGGATGGCTGCAGTGTTACATTAGTTAATTTAATTGGTGTAGGGATGGCTGCAGTCTTACAGCAGTTCATTTAATGGGTGAAGGGATGGCTGCAGTCTTACAGCAGTTCATTTAATTGGTGAAGGGATGGCTGCAGTGTTACAGCATTTCATTTAATTGGTGAAGGGATGGTTGCAGTCTTACAGCAGTTCATTTAATTGGTGAAGGGATATCTGCAGTGTTACAGCAGTTATTTTAATTGGTAAAGGTATATCTGCAGTGTTACATTAGTTAATTTAATTGATGAAGGTATGGCTGCAGTGTGACATTAGTTAATTTAATTGATGAAGGGATGGCTGCAGTGTTACATTAGTTAATTTAATTGGTAAAAGGATTGCTGCAGTGTTACATTAGTTAATGTAATTGGTGAAGGGATGGCTGCAATGTTACATTAGTTATTTTAATTGATGAAGGGATGGCTGCAGTGTTACATTAGTTAATTTAATTGATAAAGGGATGGCTGCAGTGCTATAGCAGTTAATTTAATTGGTAAAGGGATGGCTGCAGTGTTACATTAGTTCATTTAATTGGTGAAGGGATATCTGCAGTGTTACGTCAGTTAATTTAGTTGATGAGGGGATGTCTGCAGTGCTACAGCAGGTAATTTAATTGGTGAAGGGATGGCTGCAGTGTTACATTAGTTAATTTAATTGGTGAAGGGATGGCTGAAGTGTTACATTAGTTAATTTAATTGATGAAGGGATGAATGCAGTGTTACAGCAGTTAATTTAATTGGGAAAGGGATGGCTGCAGTGCTACAGCAGTTCATTTAATTGGTGAAGGGATGGTTGCAGTGTTACAGCAGTTAATTTAATTGGTAAAGGTGTGGTTGTAGTGTTACATCAGTTAATTTAATTGGTAAAGGGATGACTGCAGTGTTACAGCAGTTCATTTAATTGGTGTAGGGATGGCTGCAGTGTTACAGCAGTTCATTTAATTGGTGAAGGGATGGCTGCAGTGTTACATTAGTTAATTTAATTGGTAAAGGGATGGCTGCAGTGTTACAGCAGTTTATTTAATTGGTAAAGGGATTGCTGCAGTGTTACAGCAGTTCATTTATTTGGTGAAGGGATGGCTGCAGTGTTACCTTTCTACTCATGCTCTTTACACCTATAAGGAATGGTGTGTGTGTGTGTGTGTGTGTGTGTGTGTGTGTGTGAACTCCACTGAACCCTGTATCTGATTCTATGCTTTTATACCATTGTTCTGTTCACTCATGTTGTGGCTGGACGCTAGTATCCTATCACAACACCATCTGGAAATGAATTGTATCAGCCCTTTCTTTTTCTCTGTGGAACTGCAATCATATAAAAAAACAGAATACGGAACGGCTTCAATTGAAAATGTTCTTATGAAAGTTCAGACCACAAAGCAGTTTAGCTGGCTTTATTTGCCATTTAATATTTAACACACAGGCTAGGGAAGGAATCTATGCCTCCCACCACCACCTGGTGGGTGGAAAACAATAAAACAAACCAACGAAAGCAGTGTTAAACAATCCCATTACTGTGAATAATGAGTTCACAATGCTTTTCATGTGATTGACTTTGGGAGTGAAGGGGTTGGTGTATAGAACAGAAAGCACTCAGCTGATTGGTCCTAGAACTATGACTCAGGAGGTTCCGTCAGGGATGACCTTCAATCTTGAACAGTGAGCTAGGAGTTCAAAGGTTGTAGATTAAATTACCATGGCCATCATCTTTCATCAGTTAGTTCACGTGTAGTAGTTAATGGCAACACAGTCGTGTTAGAATGACGACATCTGTCGGAAGACAACGCTATTACCTCAATTAGCAACTAAAATTAAATGGGATTATGTCATCAAATTCAATTAGTATGACTATTTGTTGGCCAGGTTTTATTCTGATTTTCTTGTGCTGTTTCTGATAACACCTGAAACAATTCTGAACACAACATTACGCTAACTCTTCCAGATTGTACTGTACAGTATGTAGATTGAAATACACATTTAAATAAGGAAACTCATGCTTACATGATTTTCAAATGTGCATAACATGACTGAGGGAAAGGACATTGTATTAGGTGTGGACAGAGGACTTTGAGAGTTATTCACAGGGGGCTTGTTAACTCACAGGCTAAAAGTTGTGTGTGACCTAAATGGTGCCCTGTTCCCTATGTGGTGCACCACTTTAGACCACAGCCTTATGGGCCCTGATTAGGAGTAGTGTACTTTACAGTATAGGGAGTAGGGCACCATTAGGAACACATATTGCACGTTATCAGGACGTCCATACTTCTCAATAGCATGGAGACTACTTTGACACCTGTGGAGCCAGGACAACAACGACATCAAATGAGACTCTTAAAGAAAAGAAGGGAGGATTGCAGAGAGAGAACAAGAGGCTGAAGGAGAGATAAGAAAAGGCATGTGGGTGATATACAAAAAGAATGAGAGAGGGAGTGAGGGAGGGAGTGAGTAAGAAAGGCAGGGGAGGGAGGCATGGGGAAAAACTAACTAAAAAGAAATGCTGATGTCATGGGTGACAATGTTTGTATCCCAAATAGGGCTCTGGTCAGAGGTAGTGCACTACATAGGGAATAGGGTGACATTTGGGACATAACAATGTTTAATAGATGATATTCAGAGCCATGGCTGTACATTCATCACACATCATCACATTATCCTGGCACAGCACTGCTCAGCGCATCTCAGGTGGTGTGTGTGTGTGTGTCGGGGGTATCAGCCGAGGCCTGGGGGCGAATAAATGACTGTTCGTCCGGCAGTGCGTTAGCAGATGAAAAATAATGAATCGTGAAGAAAGAGGGATGAGAGAAGGAAGCAAACACGGAGAGATGAGTCTCATGCAGTCATCCTCCTCCCTCCCCCTTCCTCCCCCTCTCTGGCTCCCTCCCTCACTCCGTTCCCCCCATTTTATCCTCCAAGCGAATTATTATGGAGTCTGCCAACTCACTGATACATGGGAGATTATATTAACACCTTAGGCTGCTCGAGCGCCACTGTACCACCTGTCTGCTTCTCCGCCCCGCCTGGGAACTCCTGGCTGACAGGCACCCAATGGAAGAACCACCAAAGACAGTGAGGCAGCTATAGGATACTTCTCAGAGCTATCTGTATACACATACACACCTTGCTTTGATATCATGACTGGGAGAGACTCATTACTCAGACTCATTGGTCCTGCCGTACATACCTACACGTACGCTACGGTCACAAGACGCAGGCCTCCTAATTGTCCCTAGAATTTTTAAGCAAACAGCTGGAGGCAGGGCTTTCTCCTATAGAGCTCCGTTTTTATGGAACGGTCTGCCTACCCATGTCAGAGACGCAAACTCGGTCTCAACCTTTAAGTCTCTACTGAAGACTCATCTCTTCAGTGGGTCATATGATTGAGTGTAGTCTGGCCCAGGGTGAACGGAAAGGCTCTGGAGCAACGAACCACCCTTGCTGTCTCTGCCTGGCCGGTTCCCCTCTTTCCACTGGGATTCTCTGCCTCTAACCCTATTACAGGGGCTGAGTCACTGGCTTTACTGGGGCTCTCTCATGCTGTCCCTGGAGGGGGTGCGTCACCTGAGTGGGTTGAGTCACTGATGTGGTCATCCTGTCTGGGTTGGCGCCCCCCCCCCCTCCCCCCCTTAAGTTGTGCCGTGGCGGAGGTCTTTGTGGGCTATACTCAGCCTTGTCTCAGGATGGTATGTTGGTGGTTGAAGATATCCCTCTAGTGGTGTGGGGGCTGTGCTTTGGCAAAGTGGGTGGGGTTATATCCTTCCTGTTTGGCCCTGTCCGGGGGTGTCCTCGGAGTGGGCCACAGTGTCTCCTGACCCCTCCTGTCTCAGCCTCCAGTATTTATGCTGCAGTAGTTTATGTGTCGGGGGGCTAGGGTCAGTTTGTTATATCTGGAGTACTTCTCCTGTCCTATTCGGTGTCCTGTGTGAATCTAAGTGTGCGTTCTCTAATTCTCTCCTTCTCTCTTTCTCTCTCTCGGAGGACCTGAGCCCTAGGACCATGCCCCAGGACTACCTGACATGATGACTCCTTGCTGTCCCCAGTCCACCTGGCTGTGCTGCTGCTCCAGTTTCAACTGTTCTGCCTTATTATTATTCAACCATGCTGATCATTTATGAACATTTGAACATCTTGGCCATGTTCTGTTATAATCTCCACCCGGCACAGCCAGAAGAGGACTGGCCATCCCACATATGCTCTCTCTAATTCTCTCTTTCTTTCTCTCTCTCGGAGGACCTGAGCCCTAGGACCATGCCCCAGGAATACCTGACATGATGACTCTTTGCTGTCCCCAGTCCACCTGACTGTGCTGCTGCTCCAGTTTCAACTATTCTGCCTTATTATTATTCGACCATGCTGGTCATTTATGAACATTTGAACATCTTGACCATGTTTTGTTATAATCTCCACCCGGCACAGCCAGAAGAGGACTGGCCACCCCACATAGCCTGGTTCCTCTCTAGGTTTCTTCCTAGGTTTTGGCCTTTCTAGGGAGTTTTTCCTAGCCACCGTGCTTCTTCACCTGCATTGCTTGCTGTTTGGGGTTTTAGGCTGGGTTTCTGTACAGCACTTTGAGATATCAGCTGATGTACGAAGGGCTATATAAAATAAATTTGATTGATTGATTGATTACACACAGACATGCCTGGTAAATATTCCATTTAGCAGAAGCTTTTATCCAAAGCGACTACCCTCTGTAGTGCCTTTTCCCTATGCAACAACCATTTGTCCAACTGTCCAAATGATAAAACATTATTGCGAGAATGCATATAAAAGGAATAACTAAGCTTGATGACATACTTTTCTTTTTCTGTTTTCTTTCAGAAATGGAGCAGAGGAGTCCATTTTCCAGGGGTTTTATTTTTATAAACTTCTCCTGTGTTTGCCCCCCATTTATTGATAAATTCCCCATCATAGTAATATTTCCTTCATCATATCTCCCCACGATACCTTCCCTCATTCCCACCCCCCATGTACCTGAAAACCATTTCTGGCAACCCTGTACGCGCTACGGTTAGGCAGTAGGCTTCTATTTGGGTGACGATCTGTGAGATGATAACATTTTATTTGCTTTCAAAAATTGTAAACATCTTGTCAAGTCATGTGCTCTGGTTCTTGTATACACTGTAAAAAGTAGATGCAGATTTTGTTGAAATGTGTTGAAAAGTGGCCAAACTAAGTTGATATTTTCTGGGGAATGGGCGCAGTCATCTTTGACTTTGCGTCTTATGCCGCGTTCAAAATAACTCTGAAAAATACAAGGTAAAATCATGACATCGGTGATCTTTAAGTTTGAGCTCTTGAAAGAGGCCCAGAGTTGGAATTCCGAGTTGGACGAGTTAGACGACCAACAACACAGAGTTACACATGGGATAAACAAACGTACAGTCAATAACACAATAACACAATAGAAAAATATATACAGTGTGTGAAAATGTAGTAAGATTAGGGAGGTAAGGCAATAAATAGGCCATAGTGGCAAAATAATTACAATTTAGCATAACACTGGAGTGATAGATGTGCAGATGATGATATGCAAGTAGAGATACTGGGGTGCAAAAGAACAAAAATAAATAACAAATTGGGGATGAGGTAGTTGAGTCTGCTATTTACAGATGGGGTGTGTACAGGTACAGTGATCGCTAAGCTGCTCTGCCAGCTGATGCTTAACATTAGTGAGGGTTAGTGATGCTTGGATGATGAAGTTAGCATTCATCTTTTACAATAAATTGTAAAATTGAGGAATAAAGTTTAAGACCTTTCATTTCCATCATTGAAAAATATATATTTAGATGCTGTTCAGACAACATGTCACGCACTGACCTTAGTATTCTTTGTTTTGGTTTTTGCCCCTGTCTAGGGGTTATTAATGTCTATGGGTGTTCACTAGTCTAGGTGTTATGTATGTCTATGGTTGCCTAGATTGGTTCTCAATTAGAGGCAGCTGTTTATCGTTGTCTCTGATTGGGAACCATATTTAGGCATATTCCTTGGGTATTTCGTGGGTTATTGTCTATGTTTAGTTGCCTGTGTCAGCTTCACGCTTGTTTTGTAAGTTTGTTAAGTTTCTTTGTTTCATTAAAGAAGATGTATTCTCATCACGCTGCGACTTGGTCTCATCCATTCAACGAACATGACACAACATTGGTGTTTAGAAGCGTTTGTTGCCTCATACGTTCTGTTGCTACTGTTGCAATCACAAATATGTGATCGTACGTGTCAAAGGGTTAATATTAGATTTTTTGCAACAGCTGTTCTTGACAAGTAGACACAGACCGTCACCCCTTTGTCTTACCGGAGGCAGCATCTTGCCGATGCATGGAAAACCTAGCCAGCTGTATGTTATCCATGTCGTTGTTCAGTCACAACTCAGTAAAACATAAGATATTACCATTTTTAATGTCCCATTGGTAGGATAGTCTTGATCGGAGCTAATTCAGTTTGTTATCCAATGATTGCACGTTGGTTAACCTGTCTACGATACTGGTTCCCAATTGGGAATCAACCCTCCCACGTTCAGCTGAAACGGTGGCGCATGGAACGCAAAAATATTCTTAAAAATATTTAACCTCCACACATTAACAAGTCCAATAGCTCAAATGAAAGATAAACACCTTGTTCATCTAGCCAGCAAGTCAGATTTCTAAAATGTTTTACGGCGAAAACATAGCACATATATATGTAAAACCACCACCAGACACAGCTCATTTGAATAGCCAAAACATGCAATCAACAAACGCAGGATTAAAAAATAAATCGCTCACTAACCTTTTGAAAATCTTCATCAGATGACAGTAATATGACATGTTACACAGTACATTTTTTTTTTTCAATAATATGCCATTTATATCCATAAATGTCCATTTACAGTGAGTTCACGTTCAGAAATTACTCAAAAATGCCCGCAGGAAATCTATGTAGCGCGGCAAGATAACGTAAATAGACATCATAAACTTTGTCTAAATATACATGTTCTACATATAGTTAGAAAGATACACTGCTTCTTTATGCAACCGCTGTGTTAGATTTATTTTTAACGTTACAGAAATCGCACACTATTCCATATGCTGAGACAGCGCTCAGTTCCAAGCTACATTTCTACGTAATGTTGGAGTCAACAGAAACACAGATTTAAGCATAAATATTCCCTTACCTTCGATGGTCTTCGTTCAGAATGTTCTGGAAGGCTTCATACTTACCCAATACATCGTTTGGTTTCAAGTCTTGCGTCTTTGTATTAGCTACTGCTAATAACATCAGCTGAAATGCACCCAAAACGTCCTCTGGTCCGGAAAAGTTGCGCATCAAAACTTCAAAATTACATATTATATGTCGACTAAACAGGTCAAACTAAGTGCAGAAGCAAGCTTTATGATGTTTTAGACACGCAAAACAAACTTCAATTCAATCAGCCATCGTCTGCCCTTCTCTTGAGTGCTGGAACAAAGGAATGGCTGGGACCAATTCGCGCCCATACGCACAGCCTATTCTCTCGTGGCACGCACTAATTTCACTCCCATAGGGTCAACAATTCAAAGCTCTACGGAAAGAGGACATCTAGCGGAAGAGATAGAAAGTGTCCCCAGAATCATAACTGTTTGGGAAGGGTGGGGGCCATGACGTCAAAGTTGCTCCAACTTTCATGGCCACAAAAAATAGATTGGAAGAATGCCTGCCCTGTGAGTTCTGCTATACTTACAGACATAATTCCAACGGTTTTAGAATCTTTAGAGTGTTTTCTATCCAATAATAATAATAATAATAATTTTTATTTGCATATATTAGCCATTTTTGACAGATTTTTTTTCCAGTTTACTAGGGGTACCCAATCTCTCCAAAGGGGGCGTATGTCTGCCATATCCTTAACAGGTTTTAATAGAACTAATGGTAGAGGCGGATTACCAATTCGCTGTCGACTCCATACAAGGATCCCCGACCTATGTCCCCGGTATCTCTGTCTCTTCTTCATGCGAATGACAAGGATTTGGGCCTTGTTCTGTATCTGAAGTAAATCTCTCAGGTCCAGTACGAGGTGAGTAATCGATGTCCTGATATCCAGAAGCTCTTTTCGATCATAAGAGAAAGTGGCAGAAACATTATTTGCAAAATAAGTTACAAATAACGCCATCTCCTCCAAGCGCCATTGAAACCATCTGTAGCCTAATAAACTTCATGCTTTTTCCAAAGATTTATAGTGTGAGGACCACACAACGTGTCATCACGTGACTCCAAGTTTTCGATATGATTGTTATTACATCGCATTAAAGCATTTTCACCAACATTTCTTGCATAATTCATTTTACCAACACAAAAAGATCCCATCTTATCTAACGTATTTTGTTTGGTCGACAACTGGAATGTTTACTGAAAAATGTTCTGTTTCCATCAGGCCTGTCATTACATTTCTGTTGAATGGAAATCTGGTTAGAGAAACACTCTATGGTAAGTTTTTGTACTTTCTAAATCATTGCAAAAGAGGGTATGAGTGCAGCACAGACGAGAGACATCTATTGTTCATCTGAATGGTGAGAGCAGGCTGGAATGGTGATAGCATACCCTAGTGGCATCCCACTGGGAACACACTGGTTGAATCAACGTTGTTTCCAATGGGATGGAGAATATTTTGTAGAATATTTTGGCCTGCAAAGTTTCAAACAAGCCTGCACTGTTTCAGTCCTGCAGAATTGGAGGACTGAAAAGATTGCAACATGTTTAAAAACACAGCAAAGTTTCATAAAATAATACTCTTAAAGATTTACAATGTTTCAAAGACACCTGCCAAGTTTCATAAAAGGCTGCAAAATACGTAAATTGCCTGCAAAGGCCTTTGAAATATTTTGCAGACTTTTATGAAATGTTGAAACTTTGTAATATTCTGCAGTCTTTTATAAAACGTTTCAGGCCTTTACAATATTTAGTAGTCTTTTCGGGAAATCTCATAGGACTGGCATGAACTTTGCAGGCCTTCCAAATATTTTGCAGGCTTGGTTTTAACTGTTTTCATTTCGAAAGCTGATTTGCCTCTTAGGGCCACCATAGTTTTACACAACATCTTGTGAGCTTTGTTAAGTTGCCAGCTATCTGTTTATATCATAACACAAGGCGAGACCCAGATGCAGACACAGGAGGCAGATGGTTGGAGTCTTACAATGTTTATTAATCCAAAAGGAGTAGGCAAGAGAATGGTCGGTGGACAGGCAAATGGTCAAAACCAGATCAGAGTCCAGGAGGTACAGAGTGGCAGACAGGCTCGTGGTCAAGGCAGGCAGGTGGGTACAGAGTCCAGAAACAGACAAGCTTCAAAACCGGGAGGACTACAATAAGGAGAATAGCAAAAAGCAGGAGAAAAGGAAAACCGCTGGTTGACTTGGAAAACATACAAGATGAACTAGCACTGAGAAACAGAGAAAAAAGGGATAAATACACTGGGGAAAATAAGCAACACCTGGAGGGGGTGGAGACAATCACAGGGACAGGTGAAACAGATCAGGGCGTGACAGTTTAATTCCTTGTTGACACTTAATCTGGACTAGATCCATAATGTGCCCTTGGGTTTTTCAAGAAAACCTGTGTTTGATAGATTGACTGACTGCATATTTCCTCTTTGTGTGTGTGTGTGTGTGTGTGCGTGTGTGCAGTTACACTATCACATAGCAGAGGGTTAGGAAAGAGAGAATAGATCACACAGTACACATTATTAATTTATTAGATTGCAGACCTTTGAGTTCCACTTTGAGAGGCTTTTGGTTGTAATATCTCTTCCTGTCTTTGACTTTTTCATAATCAGAATTGGTTGTTTTTGTGTCCATTTGATCTTACAGATAATAATAACATGTAAATTCCATGGCCAGAATCTACATGAATTATGATGCCAAACGTTAATCAAATGAAACCAAAATGGCTTCCCGGTAACGAGAGAGAGAGAGAGAGAGAGAGAGAGAGAGAGAGAGAGAGAGAGAGAGAGAGAGAGAGAGAGAGAGAGAGAGAGAGAGAGAGAGAGAGAGAGAGAGAGAGAGAGAGAGAGAGAGAGAGAGAGAGAGAGAGAGAGAGAGAGAGAGAGAGAGAGAGAGAGAGAGAGAGAGAGAGAGAGAGAGAGAGAGAGAGAGAGAGAGAGAGAGAGAGAGAGAGAGAGAGAGAGAGAGAGAGAGAGAGAGAGAGAGAGAGAGAGAGAGAGAGAGAGAGAGAGAGAGAGAGAGAGAGAGAGAGAGAGAGAGAGAGAGAGAGAGAGAGAGAGAGAGAGAGAGAGAGAGAGAGAGAGAGAGAGAGAGAGAGAGAGAGAGAGAGAGAGCAGGGAAATAATCTCTTCATCCATCTGTAGAGGAGCTAAATCAACCACCCTGCACAATGTCCCCCCTAAGAGTATTGATCGTATTGGTGGCCAAAGCCCAAACCAGCCCAGATTTACTGCAGAGTCTGCAGCTTTATACCTCAGTAACGCAGTAGGATTTTAATTGGAACTCAATTATAGGCTGTGCCTCATAATTTCCCACCTGGACAGTACAATGCTGGCTGTAGGGCTGTCGCCATCTGGGCAGTGGCCCACTGTCCCGACTCTTGGCAAGTCCTTTATTTAATCAGAATGACTAATTTGAGCAGACTTTGAGAGGGATGCCAGGGCAGGAATTAGAATATTTTGGAGAGGAGGTTTTTTGGGTTCAGTGGTCAATGCCAATAGACAAACTGGTCCTATCGTTATGTCTACAGCCATTTATGACTTTGTATCATACCATCTTTAACCTGGTTAAAACATCTGGGCAGCACAAAGTATTCACATTGGATGAAGTCATCTTTTGGTCAAAGATATGCATGTAGTGTCAGCCTATAGGGAGGAGGTAAGTGAACTGGCATTGTGGTGCCAGGACAGGAACATGTCCCTCAAAGTCAGCAAAACAAAGGAGCTGCTTGATGTCTTCAGCAAGAAGAGGAGGGAACATGCCCTGATCCACATAAACAGGACTGCAGTAGAGATAGACAAGTTTTATGTTTCTCAGCGTACACCTGGACCAACCATCAAATCCAAAAATAAATCCAGCCTAAAACCCCAAACAGCAAGCAATGCAGGTGTAGAAGCACGGTGGCAAGGAAAACCTCCCTAGAAAGGCCAAAACCTAGGAAGAAACCTAGAGAGGAACCAGGCTATGTGGGGTGGCCAGTCCTCTTCTGGCTGTGCCGGGTGGAGATTATAACAGAACATGGCCAAGATGTTCAAATGTTCATAAATTACCAGCATGGTCAAATAATAATAATCACAGGCAGAACAGTTGAAACTGGAGCAGCAGCACGGCCAGGTGGACTGGGGACAGCAAGGAGTCATCATGTCAGGTAGACCTGTTAGAGATCATGGTTCCCAGCTGGGAACCTACCCTCCCACGTTCAGCTGGAACGGTGGCGCATGGAACGCAAAAATATTCTTAGAAATATTTAACCTCCACACATTAACAAGTCCAATAGCTCAAATGAAAGATAAACACCTTGTTCATCTAGCCAGCAAGATTTCTAAAATGTTTTACGGTGAAAACATAGCACATATATATATGTCAAACCACCACCAGACACAGCTCATTTGAATAGCCAAAACATGCAATCAACAAACGCAGGATTAATAAATAAATCATTCACTAACCTTTTGAAAATCTTCATCAGATGACAGTAATAGGACATGTTACACAGTACATTTTTTTTTCAATAATATGCCATTTATATCCATAAATGTCCATTTACATTGAATTCATGTTCAGAAAATACTCAAAAATGTCCGCAGGAAATCTAGGTAGCGTGGCAACATAACGTAAATAGACATCATAAACTTTGACTAAATATACATGTTTTACATATAGTTAGAAAGATACACTGCTTCTTTATGCAATCGCTTTGTTACATTTATTTTTAAGGTTACAGAAATCGCACACTATTCAATATTCTGAGACGGCGCTCAGATATAAGCTACATTTCTCCGTAATGTTGGATTCAACAGAAACACAGATTTCAGCATAAATATTCCCTTACCTTCGATGGTCTTCGTTCAGAATGTTCTGGAAGGGTTCATACTTACCCAATACATCGTTTGGTTTCAAGTCTTGCGTCTTTGTATTAGCTACTGCTAATAACATCAGCTGAAATGCACCCAAAATGTCCTCTGGTCCGGAAAAGTTGCGTATCAAAACTTCAAAATTACATATTATATGTCGACTAAACAGGTCAAACTAAGTGCAGAATCAAGCTTTATGATGTTTTAAACACACAAAACAAATTTCTATTCAACCGGTCATCGTTAGCTCTTCCCAGGAGTGCTGGAACAAAGGAATGGCCGGGACCAATTCGCGCCCCAACCCACAAGGTATTTTCTCCTGGCACACACTAATTTCACTCCCATAGGGCCAATTCTCGCGGGATTTGAACGATTAAAAGCTCTACTGAATGAGGACATCTAGTGGAAGACATAGAAAGTCTCCCCAGATCCATAACTGGTTGGGAAGGGTGGGGGCGATGACGTCAAAGTTGCCCCCAACTTTCATGACCACAAAAACTAGTTTGGAAGAATGCCTGCCCTGTGAGTTCTGCTATACTTACAGACATAATTCCAACGGTTTTAGAAGCTTTAGAGTGTTTTCTATCCAATAGTAATTATTATATGCATATATTAGCAATTTTTGACAGATTTTTTTTCAGTTTACTATGGGTACCCAATTCCTCCAAAGGGGGCAGAAGTCAGCCCTATCTTTAACAGGTTTTTAATATCTCTCTGTTTCTCTCTGTTCCCTTTCTCTCTGTCATCTTTTCTGTTTCTCTCTCTCTGTTGATCTCTCTGTTTCTCTCTCTCTCTGTTCTCTTTCTCTCTGTTTATCTCTTCTGTTCCTCTCTCTCTGTTTATCACTCTTTCTCTATCTGTTCTTTTTCTCTCTGTTTATCTGTCATGCCCACCCAGACCTTCCCCTATAGGTTAAGGTTTTGCGGCCGGAGTCCGCACCTTTGGGAGGGGTACTGTCACATCCTGACCTTAGAGCTTTTTATGTCTCTATTTTGGTTTGGTCAAGGTGGGATTTGGGTGGGCATTCTATGTTCTTTTTTCTATGTTTTTGTATTTCTTTGTTTTGGCCGGGTATGGTTCTCAATCAGGGACAACTGTCTATTGTTGTCTCTGACTGGGAACCATACTTAGGTAGCTTTTCCCCACAGGGTTTTTGTGGGTAGTTGTTTTCTGTATAGTTCAGTTTCCTTACAGAACTGTTCGTTTTCGTCTTTGTTATTTTTGTTCAAGTGTTCTGATTTAATAAAATATCATGAACACGTACAACGCTGCGCTTTGGTCCAGTCATTTACAGGAAGAGGATTGTGACAGAACTACCCACCACCAAAGGACCAAGCAGCGTGGAAGAGAGGACTGGACATGGGAGGACATCCTGGATGGCAAGGGATCCTACACATGGGAGGAGATCCTTCCTGGATAGGATCGCCTCCCATGAGAACAGGTGGAGGCAGCCAGGAGAGCGGAGGCAGCAGGAAAAGGGAACCAGCGGTATGAGGGAACATTGTTGGCAATGAAGCCCGAGAGGCAGCCCCAAAATTGTTTTTTTTGGGGGGGCACACGGTGAGTGTGGGGGAGTCAGGTTGGAGACCTGAGCTCACTCCCCGTGCTTACTGTGGCGAGCAGGTGACTGGGCAGGCCCCGTGCTATGGGGTGATGCGCACTGTGTCTCGGCCGAGCATTCACAGGCCGGTGTGCTTGGTGCCAGCGTCCTGAATTTGCCGGGTGGAAGTGGGCATCCAGCCAGAATGGGTGGTGCCAGCTCTGCGCCCGAGACCGCCAGTGCGCCTCCACAGCCCAGTGTATCCGGTGCCTCGGCCAAGGAAGAGGCCTCCGGTATGTCTCCCCAGCCTGGTGAGTCCTGTGCCTGCTCCTAGAGCCAGGTCTCCTGTGTCTCCTCAGCCTGGTGAGTCCTGTGCCTGCGCCCAGTCCGGAGCGTCCAGAGGCGCCCTTCGGTCCGGAGCGTCCAGAGGCGCACTTCGGTCCGGAGCGTCCAGAGGCGCACTTCGGTCCGGGGCCTGCTACGAGGGTCCGCCGTCCGGGGTCGGCGATGAGGGTCCCTGCTCTAGAGGCGCCACCTAAGTCTGCCAAGCCAGAGGTGGAGCGGGGGTCTACGTCCCTCACCAGACCCGCCACCATGGAAAACTGTGGAACGGTCGTTAAAACAGTAGCAGCTTACAGACGATAGGCAATTAAGGTCACAGTTATGAAAACTTAGGACACTAGTTTTCATCATAGGTACACTTCAACTATGACAGACAAAATGAGAAAAAAAATCCATTAAATCACATTGTAGGATTTTTTATGAATTTATTTGCAAATTAGGGTGGAAAATAAGTATTTGGTCAATAACAAAAGTTTATCCCAATACTTTGTTATATACCCTTTGTTGGCAATGGCAGAGGTCAAACGTTTTCTGTAAGTCTTCACAAGGTTTTCACACACTGTTGCTGGTATTTTGGCCCATTCCTCCATGCAGATCTCCTCTAGAGCTGTGATGTTTTGGGGCTGTTGCTGGGCAACATGGACTTTCAACTCCCTCCAAAGATGTTCTATGTGGTTGAGATCTGGAGACTGGCTAGGCCACTCCAGGACCTTGAAATGCTTCTTACGAAGCCACTCCTTCATTGCCCGGGCGGTGTGTTTGGGATCATGGTCATGCTGAAAGACCCAGCCACTTTTCATCTTCAATGCCCTTGCTGATGGAAGGAGGTTTTCACTCAAAATCTCACGATACATGGCCCGATTCATTCTTTCTTCCTGGTCCCTTTGCAGAAAAACAGCCCCAAAGCATAATGTTTCCACCCCCATGCTTCACAGTAGGTATGGTGTTCTTTGGATGCAACTCAGCATTCTTTGTACTCCAAACATGAGTTTTTACCAAAAAGTTATATTTTGGTTTCATATGACCACATGACATTCTCCCAATCTTCTTCTGGATCATCCAAATGCTCTCTAGCAAACTTCAGACGGGCCTGGCTGGACATGTACTGGCTTAAGCAGAGGGACACGTCTGGCACTGCAGGATTTGAGTCCCTGGCGGCGTAGTGTGTTACTGATGGTAGGCTTTGTTACTTTGGTCCCAGTTCTCTGCAGGTCATTCACTAGGTCCCCCGTGTGGTTCTGGGATTTTTGCTCACCGTTCTTGTGATCATTTTGACCCCAAGGGGTGAGATTTTGCGTGGAGCCTATGACTTCCATTTCCTAATAATTTCTCCCACAGTTGATTTCTACAAACCAAGCTGCTTGCCTATTTCAGATTCAGTCTTCCCAGCCTGGTGCAGGTCTACAATTTTGTTTCTGGTGTCCTTTGACAGGTATTTGGTCTTGGCCATAGTGGAGTTTGGAGTGTGACTTTTTGAGGTTGTGGACAGGTGTCTTTTATACTGATAACAAGTTCAAACAGGTGTCATTAATACAGGTAACGAGTGGAGGACAGACGAGCCTCTTAAAGAATAAGTTACAGGTCTGTGAGAGCCAGAAATCTTGCTTGTTTGTAGGTGACCAAATACTTTTTTCCACCATAATTTGCAAATAAATTAATAAAAAATCCTACAATGTGATTTTCTGGATTCTATTTCCTAATTTTGTCTGTCATAGTTGAAGTGTACCTATGATGAAAATTACAGGCCTCTCTCATCTTTTTAAGTGGGAGAACTTGCACAATTGGTGGCTGACTAAATACTTTCTTGCCCCACTGTATATATGTGTGTCTGGAACACCGTCCAGCATGGGCAATGAGATGTTGGTGGTGGTGGTGGCCGTAGTAGTGATGGTAGTAGTGATGATGGTGTTGATGGTGGTGGTTGTGGTGCTGGTGGCGGTGATGGGGGTGGTGATGGCGGCAATAGGGGTTGTGGTAATGGTGGTGGCGGTGGCCATGGCTCTGATGGTGGCATTAGTGTTGGTGGTGATGGTGGTGGTGGTGGTTGTGGCTGTGGCTGTGGAGGTAGCAGTAGGGGTGGTTGCAGTAGAACTAAGGTTATTGGAGATTGTTTTTCTTCAGACTGGCAGGGCCAGAGCAGCAGGTCTCATCAGACAGTGTAATGTGGTCACAATATATGCGGAGGACACGCAACCGCTCAATTTCAGGCCTGGCAGATAGAGAGATGGAATATGCACAGCAGCTGGTGCGGTGCAGGTCGTGGAAGGAGAAGAGGTCTGTATAATGAATTCTCTCCCCAACCTTCTGCTTAACATTTCTCTCACAAGCGCCACTTGGATATTAAAAGGTGTCATAGGCAATGCCATACCGAAGTCAGAATGAATGCTAAAGCAATTCAATAACCAACAGAGAGAGCAGATAGAGGTGCAGGGATGAGAAATTGTTAGAGAGAGAGAGAGAGAGAGAGAGAGAGAGAGAGAGAGAGAGAGAGAGAGAATATTGAAATCACTTAGCAGATGTGTTAATGCATTCATCTTCAAATGTATTGGTGACAGGGGGCAGTATTTTCACATCCGGATGAAATTCATGCCCAAAATCAACTGTCCGCTACTCATCCCCAGAAGATAAGATGTGCATATTATTAGTAGATTTGAAAAGAAGACATTCTGAAGTTTCTAAAACTGTTTGAATCATGTCTGTGTGTATAACAAAACTTATGTAGCAGGTGAAACCTAGAGGAAAAATCATTCAGATTTTTTTCTTGCAGTTCCTATCACTTCCACTGGATGTCACCAGTCTTTTGAAATTGGTTGAGGTTTTTCATTTGTATAATGAAGAAGTAGCCCTGTTCAAAACAAGGGTCATTTCAAGTGTACTGTTTGTTAGAGGCGCGTGACCAGAAAGGTAGCGTCAGTTTGTTTTCTTCCTGTATTGAACACAGATCATCCCGTCTTCAATTTTATCGATCATTTATGTAAAAAAATACCTAAAGTTGAATTACAAAAGTTGTTTGAAATTTTGGCAAATTTTACAGGTAACTTTTGAGATATTTTGTAGTCACGTTGCGAGAGTTGGAACCAGTATTTTTCTGGATCAAACGCGCCAAATAAATGGTCATTTTAGATATATATAGACGGAATTAATCGAACAAAAGGACCATTTGTGATGTTTATGGGACATATTGGAGTGCCCACAAAAGAAGCTCGTCAAAGGTAAGGCAGGAATTATATTTTTATTTTTGCGTTTTGTGTTGCTCCTGCAGGGTTGAAAAATGCTCTCTCTTTGTTTACTATAGTGCTATCCTCAGATAATAACATTGTTTGCTTTCGCCGAAAAGCCTTTTTGAAATCTGACATGTTGGCTGGATTCGCAACAAGTGTAGCTTTAATTTGCTGTCTTGCATGTGTGATTTCTTGAAAGTTTGATTTATATAGCAATTTTTTTGAATTTGGCACTCTGCATTTTCACTGGCTTTTGGCCAGGTGGGTCCCACATAATATCTCAGAGAGGTTTTAAGATAGCAAAGATGATAAAACCACATATTTTTCTGTTATAAATGTTTTATTTCACCTTTATTTACCCAGGTAGGCTAGTTGAGAAAAAGTTCTTATTTACAACTGCGACCTGGCCAAGATAAAGCAAAGCAGTGCGACACAAACAACAAAACAGTGTTACACATTGAATAAACAAGCGTACAGTCAATAACACAATAGAAAATAAAGAAAGTCTATACACAGTGTGTACAAATGGCTGAGGAGGTAAGACGATAAATAGGCCAAAGTAGCGGAATAATTACAATTTAGAAAATTAACACTGGAGTGATAGATGAGCAGATGATGATGTGCAAGTAGAAATACTGGTGTTGCAGAAGAGCAAAGAAAACAATTTGGGGATGAGGTAGGTAGATTGGGTGGGCTATTTACAGATGGGCTATGTCCAGCTGCAGCGATCAGTTAGCTGCTCAGATAGCTGATGTTTAAAGTTAGTGAGGGAAATATAAGTCTCCAGCTTCAGCGATTTTTGCAATTCGTTCCAGTCATTGGCAGCAGAGAACTGGAAGGAAAGACGGCCAAAGGCTTTGGGGATGACCATTGAGATATACCTGCTGGAGCGCATGCTATGCGTGGGTGTTGTTATCATGACCGGTGAGCTGAGATAAGGCGAAGCTTTACCTAGCATAGGCGTATAGATGACCTGGAGCCAGTGGGTCTGGTAACTAATATGTAGTGAGGGCCAGCCGACTAGAGCATACAGGTTGCAGTGGTGGGTGTTAAAAGGGGCTTTGGTGACAAAACGGATGGCACTGTGATAGAGTGCATCCAGTTTGCTGAGTAGAGTTTTGGGAGCTATTTTGAGCTATTATGGGAGCTATTGGGAGCTATTATGACATCGCCGAAGTCGGTAGCATGGTCAGTTTTTCGAGGGTATGTTTGGCGTCGTGAGTGAAGGATGCTTTATTGCGAAATAGGAAGCAGATTCTAGATTTAATTTTGGATTGGAGATGTTTAATATGATTCTGAAAGGAGAGTTTACAGTCTAGCCAGACACCTAGGTATTTGTAGTCCACATATTCTAAGTCAGAACCATCCCGAGTAATGATGCTAGTCGGGCGGGCGGCTGCGGGCAGCGAACGGTTGAAAGGCATGCATTTGGTTTTACTAGTATTTAAGAGCAGTTGGAGGCCACTGAAGGAGTGTTGTATGGCATTGACGCTCGTTTGGAGGTTAGTTATTAACACAATGTCCAAAGAAGGGCCAGATGAATACAGAATGGTGTTGTCTGCGTAGAGGTGGATCAAGGAATCACCCACAGCAAGAGCGACATCGTTGATATATACAGAGAAAAGAGTCGGCCCGAAAATTGAACCCTGTGGTACCCCCATAGAGACTACCAGAGATCCGGACAACAGGCCCTCCGATTTGATGGATATAGGTCTGTAACAGTTTGTGTTTAGAGTGTCACCCCCTTTGTAGAGGGGGATGACCGCGGCAGCTTTCCAATCTTTAGGGATCTCGGACGATACGAAATAGAGATTGAACAGACTGGTAAAAGGGGTTGCAACAATGGCGGCGTTTAATTTTAGAAAGAGAGTGTCCAGATTGTCTAGCCCAGGTGATTTGTACGGGTCCAGATTTTGCAGCTCTTTCAGAACATCAGCTGACTGGATTTTGGTGAAGGAGAAGCTGGGGAGGCTTGGGCAAGTATCTGCGGGGGGTGCAGAGCTGTTGGCCAGGGTTGGGGTAGCCAGGAGGAAAGCATGGCCAGCCGTAGAGAAATGCTTATTGAAATTCTCGATTATCATGGGTTTATCAGTGGTGACAGACTTACCTGGCCTCAATGCAGTGGGCAGCTGGGAGGAGGTGCTCCTATTCTCCATGGACTTTACAGTGTTTCAAAACCTTTAGCAGTTAGAGCTACAGGATGCAATTTTCTGTTTGAAAAAGCTAGTCTTTGCTTTCCTGACTGACTCCTTGTATTGGTTCCTGACTTCCCTGAAAAGTTGCATATCGCTGGGACTATTCGATGCTAATTTAGTCAGCAGGATGTTTTTGTGCTGGTCGAGGGCATTCAGGTCTGGAGTGAACCAAGGGCTATATCTGTTCTTAGTTCTACATTTTCTGAAAGGGGCATGCTTATTTAAAATTGTGAGGAAATTACTTTTAAAGAACGACCCTGCATCCTCGACACAAGGGATGAGGTCAATATCCTTCCAGGATACCTGGGCCGGGTCGATTTGAAAGCCCTGCTCACAGAAGTGTTTTAGGGAGCGTTTGACAGTGATAAGGGGTGGTCATTTGACCGCGGACCCATAGCGGATGCAGGCAATGAGGCAGTTATCGCTGAGATCCCGATTGAAAACAGCAGAGGTGTATTTGGAGGTCAAGTTGGTCAGGGTAATATCTATGAGTGTGCCCATGTTTACGGATTTAGTGTTGTACCTGGTGGGTTCCTTGATCATTTGTGTGAGATTAAGGGCATCTAGTTTAGATTGAAGGACTGCCTGGGTGTTAAGCATATCCCAGTTTAGGTCACCTAACAGAACGAACTCTGAAGATAGAATGGGGGCAATCAATTCACATATGGTGTCCAGGGCACAGCTGGGAGCTGAGGGGGGTCTATAACAGGCGGCAACAGTGAGAGACTTACTTCTGGAGAGATTAATTTTTTTAATTAGAAGCTCGAACTGTTTGGGCATAGACCTTGCAGGCTATCTCTGCAGTAGATTGCAAATCCTTCCCCTTTGTCAGTTCTATCTTGATGGAAAATGTTGTAGTTGGGTGTGGAAATCTCAGAATTTTTGGTGGCCTTCCTAAGCCAGGATTCAGACATGGCAACGACATCAGGGTTGGCGGAGTGTGCTAAAGCAGTGAGTAAAACAAACTTAGGGAGGAGGCTTCTGATGTTAACATGCATGAAACAAAGGCTTTTTCGGTTACAGAAGTCAACAAATGAGAGTGCCTGGGGACACGCAGGGCCTGGGTTAACCTCCACATCACCCGAGGAACAGAGGAGGAGTAGGATGAGGGTACGGCTAAAGGATATCAAAACTGGTTGTCTAGTGCGTTGGGGACAGAGAATAAAAGGAGCAGATTTATGGGAGTGGTAGAATCGACTCAGGGCATAATGTATAGACGGGGTATGATGAGGTGCGGGTACAGTGGAGGAAAAACCCAGGTACTGAGTGATGATAAGAGAGGTTGCATCTCTTGACATGCTAGTTATGCTGGGTGAGGTCACTGCATGTGTGGGAGGTGGAACAAAGGAGGTATCTGAGGCATGTTAAGTTGGACTAAGGGCTCCGCAGTAAACTAAAACAATGATAACTATCCTAAACAACAGTATACAAGGCATATTGACATTTGACAGAGACATAAAGCGAGGCATCACAGTCGTAGTAAGTGCATTGTTCCTCAGTAAACAAGTTATCAGTGCTAGGCGGAAAGGTAAGAGGAACTCTTACCTGGCCAATTATGAGAATTTTGCAGACAGGAGTGAGTGTATACAACTTGTTAGGAGAGGACACTATCTTCAAAACTCCCCTGGGGAACGAAGAGACAGATGTGAATCAAAATCAAATCAAATGTATTTATATAGCCCTTCGTACATCAGCTGATATCTCAAAGTGCTGTACAGAAACCCAGCCTAAAACCCCAAACAGCAAGCAATACAGGTGTAGAAGCACGGTGGCTAGGAAAACCTCCCTAGAAAAGCAAAAACCTAGGAAGAAACCTAGAGAGGAACCAGGCTATGTGGGGTGGCCAGTCCTCTTCTGGCTGTGCAGGGTGGAGATTATAACAGAACATGGCCAAGATGTTCAAATGTTCATAAATGACCAGCATGGTCAAATAATAATAATCACAGGCAGAACATTTGAAACTGGAGCAGCAGCACGGCCAGGTGGACTGGGGACAGCAAGGAGTCATCATGCCCGTTAGTCCTGAGGCATGTTCCTAGGGCTCAGGTACTCCGAGAGAGAGAAAGAAAAAGAGAAAGAGAGAACTAGAGAGAGCATACTTAAATTCACACAGGACACCGGATAGGACAGGATAAGTACTCCAGATATAACAAACTGACCCTAGCCCCCCGACACATAAACTACTGCAGCATAAATGCTGGAGGCTGAGACAGGAGGGGTCAGGAGACACTGTGGCCCCATCCGATGACACCCCTGGACGGGGCCAAACAGGAAGGATATAACCCCACCCACATTGCCAAAGCACAGCCCCCACATCACTAGAGGGATATCTTCAACCACCAACTTACCATCCTGAGACAAGGCCGAGTATAGCCCACAAAGATCTCCGCCACGGCACAATCCAAGGGGGGGCGCCAACCCAGACAGGAAGATCACATCAGTGACTCAACCCACTCAAGTGACGCACCCCTCCTAGGGACGATATGAAAGAGCCCTAGTAAGCCAGTGAATCAGCACCTGTAATAGGGTTAGAGGCAGAGAATCCCAGTGGAAAGAGGGGAACCGGCCAGGCAGAGACAGCAAGGGCGGTTCGTTGCTCCAGAGCCTTTCCGTTCACCTTCACACTCCTGGGCCAGACTACACTCAATCATATGACCCACTGAAAAGATGGGTTTTCAGTAAAGACCGAGTTTGCGTCTCTCACATGGGTAGGCAGACCATTCCATAAAAATGGAGCTCTATAGGAGAAAGCCCTGCCTCCAGCTGTTTGCTTAGAAATTCTAGGGACAATTTGGAGGCCTGCGTCTTGTGACCGTAGCGTACGTGTAGGTATGTACGGCAGGACCAAATCAGAGAGATAGGTAGGAGCAAGCCCATGTAATGCTTTGTAGGTTAGCAGTAAAACCTTGAAATCAGCCCGTGCCTTGACAGGAAGCCAGTGTAGGGAGGCTAGCACTGGAGTAATATGATCAAATTTTGGGGTTCTAGTCAGGATTCTAGCAGCCGTATTTAGCACTAACTGAAGTTTATTTAGTGCTTTATCCAGGTAGCCGGAAAGTAGAGCATTGCAGTAGACTAACCTAGAAGTGACAAAAGCATGGATTAATTTTTCTGCATCATTTTTGGACAGAAAGTTTCTGATTTTTGCAATGTTACGTAGATGGAAAAGAGTCTTGATATGTTCTTCAAAAGAGAGATCAGGGTCCAGAGTAACGCCGAGGTCCTTCACAGTTTTATTTGAGACGACTGTACAACCATTAAGATTAATTGTCAGATTCAACATAAGATCTCTTTGTTTTTTGGGACCTAAAACAAGCATCTCTGTTTTGTCCGAGTTTAAAAGTAGAAAGTTTGCAGCCATCCACTTCCTTATGTCTGAAACACATGCTTCTAGCGAGGGCAGTTTTGGGGCTTCACCATGTTTCATTGAAATGTACAGCTGTGTGTCATCTGCATAGCAGTGAAAGTTAACCTCTAGCGTCGAGCAATCCCGTATCCGGGAGCGTAATCATAGCCTCAAGCTCATTACCATAACGCAACGTTTCCTATTCATGAAAATCGCAAATGAAATGAAATAAATATATTCAAACACAAGCTTAGCCTTTTGTTAACAACACTGTCATCTCAGATTTTCAAAATATACTTTTCAACCAAAGCTACACAAGCATTTGTGTAAGCGTATTGATAGCCTAGCATAGCATTAAGCCTAGCATTCAGCAGGCAACATTTTCACAAAAACAAGAAAAGCATTCAAATAAAATAATTTACCTTTGAAGAACTTCGGATGTTTTCAATGACGAGACTCTTAGTTAGATAGCAAATGTTCATTTTTTCCAAAAATATTATTTGTGTAGACGAAATAGCTAAATTTTGTTCATCACGTTTGGCCAAGAAAAACACCGGAAAAATGCAGTCACTTACAACGCCAAACTTTTTTCCAAAATAGCTCCATAATATCGACAGAAACATGGCAAACGTTGTTTAGAATCAATTCTCACGGTGTTTTTCACATATCTATTCGATAATCTATCAGTGGTGGCAGTTGCCTTCTCATCAGAAGAAAACAGAAAAATACTGCAGCTGGAGATTACGCAATAATTGCGACGGAGGACACCAAGCGACCACCTGGTAGATGTAGTCTCTTATGGTCAATCATCCAATGATATGCCTACAAATACGTCACAATGCTGCAGACACCTTGGGGAAAACGTGGAAAACGTAAGCTGACTCCTAGCTCCTTCACAGCCATATAAGGAGTCATTGCCATGAGGCGGTTTCAAAAAATGCGTCACTTCCTGATTGGATTTTTATCTGGGTTTTTTCTGTAACATCAGTTCTGTGGCACTCACAGACAATATCTTTGCAGTTTTGGAAACGTCAGAGTGTTTTCTTTCCAAAGCTGTCAATTATATGCATAGTCGAGCATCTTTTCGTGACAAAATATCTTGTTTAAAACGGGAACGTTTTTCATCCAAAAATTAAAATAGCGCCCCCTATATCCAAGAAGTTAACATTATGTTTTCGAATGACATCCCCAAGAGGTAAAATATATAGTGAAAACAATGGTCCTAAAACGGAACCTTGAGTAACACCAAAATTTACAGTTCATTTGTCATAGGACAAAACATTCACAGAGACAAACTGATATCTTTCCGACAGATAAGATCTAAACCAGGCCAGAACTTGTCCAATTTGGGTTTGCAACCTCTCCAAAAGAATGTGGTGATCGATGGTATCAAAAGCAGCACTAAGGTCTAGGAGCACGAAGACCGATGCAGAGCCTCAGTCTGATGCCATTAAAAGGTAATTTACCACCTTCACAAGTGCAGTCTCAGTGCTTTGATGGGGTCTAAAACCAGACTGAAGCATTTCGTATACATTGTTTTTCTTCAGGAAGGCAGTGAGTTGCTGCGCAACAGCCTTTTCTAAAATTGTTGAGAGGAATAGAAGATTCGATATAGGCCGATAGTTTTTTTTATATTTTCTGGGTCAAGGTTTGGCTTTTTCAAGAGAGGCTTTATTACTGCCACTTTTAGTGAGTTTGGTACACATCCGGTGGATAGAGAGCCGTTTATTATGTTCAACATAGGAGTGCCAAGCACAGGAAGCAGCTCTTTCAGTAAACAACAGTGAACACTGATATTATTCCCAAATGGCACTATATTCCATTTTGACCAGAGCAGTGCACCATGGGTACCGTTTGGGACGCAGACTCTATCCATTGGTTGACAAATTAGAACACAGCTCCTATACTGTCAGGTGAGTAGTGACATTTACCTTTCAGAAAGACGGCAGCTCAGGGTGCCCAGCCCGGCGGAGATACAATCTTCGGCAAAATCATTCGCAAGGAGATTCCTGCAAAAAGTTGATTTGAGGAGCAGATTCAGCAGTCTGTATGACTTCCCTATCAGCTGAGGAGAACGCTTCAGTTGCCATGAGCAACAATTCTCCTGCATAACCACAAGGATGGGCTAAAACCATGAGTTACGGCTCCTACAATCATTGTTTCAATCCCAGTGCAATAGCCACTCGTTTTCTAAATGTTTGTTTTTCTGTTTTAACCCTAACCCTAATCCTAACCTTAAACACTCTGAATTATTGCCTAAATTTAAGGCCAAGCACCAAACCCTAATAGGGATTTATTTTGCTTAACCATATCATAATCAGATATTACCAGTTTAATGTATGTATAAATATATAATGTTTTTGTATTCAAATTATTCTGAAATATTGTATGAAATACCTAGTCTGGAACTTTAGTGACAACTAAGCATTTTTCTAACAACCAGCTATGGCTGGATGTGTGTAGTCCATACATGAGTAGTTCATACGTGCATAATCTACAGTATGATCAGAGTTACTGCCTTACCTCAATTAGCCAACAAATCCTTAGTTTGAAAGCGACTGTTTTTCTGGAAGCTGTGCTGTGCGATTTTCCCTATATTTTCCTCCATGTGGACCAGCCCCCCAACAAATCGAGTTCAACCAATGAGCTTCAGTCCCTTGCCATACGAGTGATCGCTAGTAAGAGGCACACACAGCAGAGGGAGAGAGTCGAGAGCAATGACGTGGTGCTCATATCTGCACATATGTGACGTAGTACGCCATTTTTGGAGACTACTTTTGGCTCGTGAATGCTACAGTACTTTAAGAACTACACAAAGTACAGAAGTACTTGAGAATCTCTTTAAATATGCAAATGAGGCGATGATATGCATATATTTGCATATCCCGATAAAAATAAAAATAAATTGGGACACTGGATTAAGTAAGCCTAAATATTTTTGGATTCATTTTGTTAAGACAGTCCAGGACTGGATTTACTGAGTGATTTGGCCAATTATGGGAGTTTTGCATGTAGGAGTGACAATAAACAACTTGTGTTGGTACATGATAAGAAGGGATTAGATGGATGGGCGTACACAGGAAAGTGGTTTTCTACTTGCACCTCATCATTAGTCTTCCTGAGAGCGGGAGGTAGGAACCACTCGCTAGGCTGGTCTCTGCACTTCATGGATGGAGCTATGCATTATTTAGTGACAGAGAGGAACATCGGTGGAACCTGGTGGAATATGTACCCACACACGCATGCACACACACACAAACACACACACTCACAGAGATGATTCATCACATCAAGGGGAATGGAGACAGAGTGTCCTGTTTACCTATTCAAGGAACCATCAGCTCAGCCAATCAGCAGAGACACTGCCAGCCGAGATATCAATGGAGGCTTATAAACACACAGCGCTCCCTGCCTTGTTTCTTCAGATTAATTTCCTGTGTGTGTGTGTGTGTGTATGTGTGTGGCGCCCAGTCAGAGCTGCTCTTTTCTGACAGAAGGAATTTAGTTTGGGATGACATTCGAAAAGCCAAATCATACTGGGATGGGAAAGTAGCTGTTAATAATGAAACAATCCGAAACATTTTAGAAAATGGGACATCAGACACTAGCGACAGGCAGAGACTCACTATGAATATTCAATGCCATGTTCTGGTCTGTTCCACTAGGCACTGTAGAAAATGATTCTTTGGATCAACATAAATAATCAATACCTCAACAGGTTTCAAGTAAATTAGGTAGGTTTTCTCAATTGAAAAAAAAAAACAATTGTTGAAACCAAATATATGATTCAATGCCAAATCTATATTTCAAGTTGCACCCTATTTCTTTCAACACTCAACCTACTTTTCCACTTTGGTTAAACCTAACAAATAATAAATACATGTAAATACAACACATTTTTTCATTTTTCTCCAAGTTTACGTTTTACTTTGGAATTACCTATCGAAATTCAATTGGGTTACAAGCAACTTAATCAATACCCTGTAATTTGGAAATCAAGTTTATTCAATAACTTGAAATCATTTAGATGTTTTCATCAAAAGCCTTAATCCTTCTCAACTTTAGATGTAAAAGAGAAGACAAGTGTGTCATCAGCATACATATGGAGTTCTGTTGAGTTAACATTTTCACCAATATCATTAACCCTCTAGAGTTTAAGCTGGTGGGGTTCTAAGCTAACATATGGAATTGTTTTAAGATGGTCATACCAAGGTGTCAGGTATACTCCCTCTCCGGCCTCTAGTTCATCAGGCTGCTTGTTATCCCGCACACCTGTCACCGTCGTCTCGCGTACCTGCGCCTCATGACACTCAACTGGACTCCATCGCCTCCTTGATTATCTTCACTACATCTATGTCTCCCCTTGTTTCTTTCCTCAGGTGTTATTGACTCTGTTTTCATGTCGGTGTGTTGTTTGTGTTACGTGTTTATTGTTTCATCGATTTATTAAAACACTCCCTGAACTTGCTTCCCGACTCTCAGCGGACTCGTTACAAAATAACACTTCACCTAAGGGAAGCATCAGGGAGTGTTTATTTTATTTTTGTGTCAGAGTAATGACGTTGGGTCCGGGAACTGCTACAGGCTCTCATGCCTCAGCCGGATAGCCAGGCTCCCCTGCTTCAGCCGGCTCGTCGGGCTTTCATGCCTCCACCGGATCGGCCAGGCTCCCCTGCTTCCACCTAGGTTCTCATGTCTCAGACAGATAGCCAGGCTCCCCTGCCTCAGCCGGCTCGCTAGGTTCTCATGTCTCAGACAGATAGCCAGGCTCCCCTGCCTCAGCCGGCTCGCTAGGTTCTCATGCCGCAGCCAGATCGCCAGGCTCCCCTGCCTCAACCGATCTGACAGGTTCCCACGCCCCAGCTGTCTCGACAGGTTCCCGTGCCTCAGCTGGCGTGACAGGTTCTCACGCATCAGCAGGGGTGACCGGTCCGCTCCTGATCCCTGGGTTCGTTCCCTTTGACGGCGTCCTGCTGCTGAAGCCGCGTGTCGGGGAGGGGGTACTGTCACGTATATTCCCTCTCCGGCCTCTAGGTCATCAGGCCGCTGATTATCCCGCACACCATTATCATTACAACCATTATCATTACCACCATTATCTCACGCATCTGCCCCTCATGACACTCACCTGGACTCCATCACCTCCTTGATTATCTTTCCTATATCTGTCACTCCCCTTGGTTCTTGCCTCAGGTGTTATTGACTCTGTTTTCATGTCGTTGCGATGTTTGTGTTTATTGTTTCATTTATTAAAACACTCACTGCCTGAACTTGCTTCCCGATGCTCAGCGCACTCGTTACACAAGGATCATTTAGATATTTGATTTAGAATTGTACGACCTCTTAACCTCTCTGCGCACGAAACCCGCAGAGAACCCGCTAGAGGGCTGAAATCGCTACATAAATAGTCATATTAAATATTCATGGAAATAGAATCATAAAACACAGGGCGAGATGTTAAAAACTGTCCATTGTGCCAATAGATGGAATGCACTCACATGAGATTTGCTGTGATGTTGACAGAGTGGCATGGGAGGTTTATTTCTTAGACTGGGTTAAGATGTCAATTTTGGGACACATCCTCAGTAGTGTGCCTTCGAATCAGTGGGTGTTTCGGACTTTAATCACTAAACACCCTCATCAAAGGTGGCCAGCTAAAGGGTGATCAAGCCTTAGCTTGAGTTCCATGCCCAATTTAGATGTCCCATAGGACTATGCAAGGCAGGGGTGTCCTCTTCCCTGAGCCAGCCCTACAGCTGACCGCATACCTCATATGCCTTCCTCAAGTTGGAGGGATCTGAATTGGGTTCTCAGGTGGGGGTGGGGGGTCATGAAGTTATAGCCCAGCAAGGGTCCTTCCGTTTGATCCAGATCCACTGGCTGCCTCTTTCAGCTGCTTGAGAAACTGCTCTGACGGTCTGCCGCAGAGCCTGTCCATGGATTCCAAGTTCTTTCTGTTAAGGTGCGTGAATGAGGACCCAAAAGCGAATTAACAAAACAGAGCTTCTTTAATGACGAAACACACGTAGGCTCAGATGGACAGGCAGATTCCGACAGGACAGGACAAGGTTAGATGAACATGCAGATTCCGACAGGACAGGACAAGGTTGCAGCAAACACAACGATAGTCTGGTTCAGGCATGAGTAACACAAACGAGAATCCGACAAAGACAGAAACAAAAACAGAGAGAGATATAGAGACCTAATCAGAGGGAAAAAGGGAACAGGTGGGAAAAGGGGTGAACGAGGTAGTCAGAGAAGACAAGGAACAGCTGGGAGAAAGAGGGGAAGAAAAGGTAACCTAGTACGACCAGCAGAGGGAGACAGGGTGAAGAGAAAGGACAGAAACAAGACACAACATGACAATACATGACACTTTCAGCAACCTGATGGTGGAAGAAGCCACGAATCCTCTGCATCCCACTTCAACTTTTCAACTTTTGCATTCCAGCCACGCTGAGTTGCGTCTGCTGCCAACTCTGCGTCTGCTGCCAACTCTGTTGACGCTCTGTTGACGCAGTTTCTTACGCTCGTAGGCCTCTTCAACAGAGTTTTCCCACGGGACTGTGAGCTCTATGATGTACACAGCCTTTCGTGAAGGGGACCAGAGTACCATGTCTGGCCTAAGTTTGGTAGAAGCAATCTCAGGTGGAAAAATGAGTTGCTGGCCAATATCGACAAGCATCTTCCACTCCCGGGCCATGGCTAGATGTCCAGTTTCTGGCTTCATAGGAGGATGCTTGGGCCTTTTCTGTCCCTCCCGGATGAATGTTGTTGTTTTGACGGGATTGCTTGTTTTTGGAGGTAATTAATTGGTTGCACTCCTCTTGGTCTCAAGTGCTGCAGCCAGGCTCTTGAGGACCTGATTGTGCCTCCACGTGTAGCGGCCTTGTGAGAGGCTGGTCTTGCAACCTGTCATTATATGCCTGAGAGTCGCTGGAGCTGGGCAGAGGGGGCAGGTCGAGTCCTCGCCATACCATTGATGTACGTTTTTTGTTGATGGAAGCACATCATAAACAGCTCTTATGATGAAGCTGATGTTGCTTGCCTCCATTTGCCAAAGCTCACTCCAGTTGATCTTTCTCTTCTCCAGGCCTTCCCACCGTGTCCATTGCCCTTGTTTAGCAAGAGAGACAGCCTTTGCACTTCTTTCAGTGTCCTCCTGTCTGCGCACCTCCTCGACCACCAACTTCCTGCGTTCAGATGTTGTTGCCTTATGTAACGTTGGTTTGCTTGCTGCCAGGCCAAAGCCTCCTCTTCCATGCTGGATATTCCCCACAATGTCTTGGTGTCTCAGGGCTGATGTTGCTTGCTGCACAGCCTTGGATGATGTCCATTTCCATCCAGTTTGTAGGGGAGGTGCAGCCTTGCTAATGGTCTGGTCTTTGGAGTCCTTCAATGTCATCTGAATTCTTACTTTAGAGCACTTGTACTCCTCCATTAGACTTGTAAGAGGTAGTTCAATGACCCCTTTGCCATAGAGGCCGATGTTACTCAGGCATCGTGGGACACCCAGCCATTTCTTCACGTATGAGGTAATGGTTCGCTCCATCTTCTCCACTGTTGTTATTGGGACCTCATAGTCGGTGAGTGGCCACATTACCCGGGGGAAAAGTCCAAACTGTAGGCACCAAAGCTTGAGCTTCCCAGGCAGTATGGTCTTGTTGATGTTCTCAAGACTGTCGGCGATGTCCTGCCTTACTTGCTGCACTTGATCTTTATCCCGGAGGCTTTCGTTGTACCATCTACCCAGGCTCTTGACGGGTTGGTATCGGGTCATCTCCAATGCAAAACCTCACATCTTTAAGCTGTCCCTTGACTATGGAGATGCTTCGAGATTTGCTTGGCTTGATTTTAATCCTGGCCCACTTGATGTTATCCTGCAGTTTTGCAAGTAGCCGCCTGGTGCATGCTGCAGTGGTGGTCAGTGTAGTCATGTCATCCATGTATGCTCAGATAGGTGGAAGACGGAGCCCTTCCTTAGTTCTCTCACCACCAACCACCCATCTCGATGCCGTGATGATGACTTCCATGGCCATAGTGAAGGCCAGAGGTGAAATTGTACAGCCTGCCATTATGCCTACTTCCAAGCGCTGCCATGTTGTTGTGAAGTCAGGTGTTGTGAAACACAATTGCAGGTCTTGGAAATAGGCCTTTACCAGTGTAGTGATTGGTTCTGGTACGTGGAAAATGTTGAAGGATTCCCAGAGGAGTTCATGGGGAACTGAGCCAAAGGCATTGGCCAGATCGAGGAAGATGACATAGAGGTCTCTCTTGTCCTTCTTAGCTGTTTGGATCTGGTGCCAAATCATACTAGTATGTTCCAGGCAACCAGAGAAACCAGGAATGCCTGCTTTCTGTACAGATGTATCAATGTACTTGTTCCTTTCCAGATAAGTGGACAACCTCTGTGCTATTATACTGAAAAAGAACTTCCCTTCGACGTTGAGAAGGGAGATTGGTCAGAATAGACTGATGTCTGTCGCATCCTTCTCTTTCGGGATTAGCACACCACCAGCCCTTCGCCATGCTTTTGGTATTATTTCCTTCTGCCACACTATCCTCACGAGCCCCCAAACAAAGCGTAGAACATCCAGGGCGTTCTTGTAGAGCTTGTATGGTACTCCATTAGGCCCAGGAGCCGAGGCCGCTCTTGCTCTTCGGACAACATTCTCTACTTCCCTCCATTTTGGAGGGTCAGTGTCCAGATTGAATTCTGGTGGTTGAATAGGTGGGATGTCATGTGGGATGATTATCTGCTCATGCCTTTTCATGTCCTGGTGGACCTTTTCCAGATGTTCTTCCAGTTCTGGCTTTGGAGTTTTTAGGATTCCGCACCTTTCCTTTGCGAAGAAGTCTTTGACAAACTTAAAGTTTTTTTTATAGAACCGTGATCTTGAGTGTTCCTTCTTCCTACGAAGTTTCCTTAAGTTTTCTGCTCTTCGCAAGGTTGCCAGCCGACATTTAATGTCTGCTTGGAGTAGCATGAGACCTTCTCGCTCTGCAACAGAGGCCTTCTTCCACTGCTTTCTCAGCTGATGGTCCATTTGGCGGGAGGTATTGACTGAAAGAAACCGATTTGAAGACAACACGTCATGACATCCGCGTGCACCAATGATTTGCCCGCTGTTTCGTTGATTTACTGTCTTTTAACCCAATGACCACTGATCGTCTTGAAATCTAGCTGGGTAGATAACCAATGAGCTGAGGTAAACGGCAATAGGCCATGTTTATGTGTTGCAACACCAACCCATGTAGTAAGCTCCAGCGTAAAGTGAGTCATTCGCTATTGAAGTTTCATACCGGAAGGAGAACACATATTACGCACTGCATTGTTTGGTAAACGCACAGATTCAGCTGTTTATATATCAATCATTATGGCGACTAAGTCAGGGAAAGCTAAATCTAAGTCTAATTAAAACCTGTTAAAGATAGGGCTGACTTCTGCCCCCTTTGGAGGAATTGGGTACCCATAGTAAACTGAAAAAAAATCTGTCAAAAATTGCTAATATATGCATATAAAATTATTATTGGATAGAAAACACTCTAAAGCTTCTAAAACCGTTGGAATTATGTCTGTAAGTATAGCAGAACTCACAGGGCAGGCATTCTTCCAAACTAGTTTTTGTGGTCATGAAAGTTGACGTCATCGCCCCCACCCTTCGCAACCAGTTATGGATCTTCCACTAGATGTCCTCATTCAATAGAGCTTTTAATCGTTCAAATCCCGCAAGAATTTGCCCTATGGGAGTGAAATTAGTGTGTGCCAGGAGAAAATACCTTGTGGGTTGGGGCGCGAATTGGTCCCGGCCATTCCTTTGTTCCAGCACTCCTGGGAAGAGCTAACGATGACCGGTTGAATAGAAATTTGTTTTGTGTGTTTAAAACATCATAAAGCTTGATTCTGCACTTAGTTTGACCTGTTTAGTCGACATATAATATGTCATTTTGAAGTTTTGATGCACAACTTTTCCGGACCAGAGGACATTTTGGGTGCATTTCAGCTGATGTTATTAGCAGTAGCTAATACAAAGACGCAAGACTTGAAACCAAACAATGTATTGGGTAAGTATGAACCCTTCCAGAACATTCTGAACGAAGACCATCGAAGGTAAGGGAATATTTATGCTGAAATCTGTGTTTCTGTTGACTCCAACATTACGGAGAAATTTAGCTTATATCTGAGCGCCGTCTCAGAATATTGAATAGTGTGCGATTTCTGTAACGTTAAAAATAAATGTAACAAAGCGATTGCATAAAGAAGCAGTGTATCTTTCTAACTATATGTAGAACATGTATATTTAGTCAAAGTTTATGATGTCTATTTACGTTATCTTGCCGCGCTACCTAGATTTCCTGAGGACATTTTTGAGTATTTTCTGAACATGAATTCAATGTAAATGGACATTTATGGATATAAATGGCATATTATTGAAAAAAAAAAATGTACTGTGTAACATGTCCTATTACTGTCATCTGATGAAGATTTTCAAAAGGTTAGTGAATGATTTATTTTTTAATCCTGCGTTTGTTGATTGCATGTTTTGGCTATTCAAATGAGCTGTGTCTGGTGGTGGTTTGACATATATATGTGCTATGTTTTCGCCGTAAAACATTTTAGAAATCTGACTTGCTGGCTAGATGAACAAGGTGTTTATCTTTCATTTGAGCTATTGGACTTGTTAATGTGTGGAGGTTAAATATTTCTAAGAATATTTTTGCGTTCCATGCGCCACCGTTTCAGCTGAACGTGGGAGGGTCGATTCCCAATTGGGAACCAGTATCGTAGACAGGTTAAAACCTTTCAGGGCTTGGCATCCCGCTAGCGGGACAACCTCCGGTGAAACTGGAGGGTGAGCAATTCAAATGAATAATCATAAAAATTATGGATATTAACTTATTATGGGCTGGTGGGACGGTAGCGCCCCACCTGGCCAACATCCGGTGAAATTGCAGATTGCAAAACTCAAACTACAGAATTATAAATATTTAACTTTCATGAAATCACAAGTGTAATACATCAAAATAAAGCTTAACTTCTTTTTAATCAAGCCGCTGTGTCAGATTTCAAAAAGGCTTTACGGTGAAAGCACACCATGCGATTATCTGAGGACAGTGCCCCGCTCCAAAAGCATGAAAAACATATTTCAACCAGGCAGGTGCGACACAAAAGTCAAATATAGCGATATAATAAATGCCTTACTTTTGATGATCTTCTTCTGTTGGCACTCCAAAAGGTCCCAGATACATCATAAATGGTCCTTTTGTTCGATAATGTCCTTCTTTGTATCCATAAAAACTCAGTTTAGCTGGCGCGCTTCAGTCAATAATCCACCCAGTTTCCCTCCATCAAAATGCATACAAAATGAATCCCTAACGTTACTAATAAACTTTTCTAAACAAGTCAAGCAACATTTATAATCAATCCTTAGGTACCCCGATACGTAAATAAACGATCAAATTGAAGACGGAGAATTGTTATTGTCTTTACCGGAGAAAAACATCAAAGAATGCGCTTTCTTCCAGGCGTTTGGAAACACTACAGCCAAAATGGGAGCCACCTAGAAAAACTATAAAATATTCCTCTGATTTGTCATCCAAAGGGTCCCAGCCTTAACATGTAGTGTCGTTTTGTTAGATAAAATCCTTCTTAATTTCCCCAAAAGTCAGTTTAGTTGGTCGCCATCGATTTGAGTAATCCACTCGTTCAAAATGCAGAGAAAGGAATCAGAAAATCTACCCCTAAACTTTGTTTCAAAAAGTCAAAATATGTTTATATTTACTCCTCAGATACCCTAGAATGTAATCAAACTATAATATTTCTTACAGAAAGAAGTATGTTCAATAGGAAATCGATTTTAGTAGGTGCATCCTTTCTTCATGACGTGCAAACACCAATTCCCAAGACTATGTCCCTGTACTAAAATTGATATTTCTTATTCGTTTTTGAAGTTACAAGCCTGAAACCTTGAACATAAACTGCAGACATGCTGTGGAATCCATAGTAATTGCCTCCAGGGAGCTAATTTATTTTCAGTATGACCTTATACTTGGCATTGTAAGAGGATGGTCTCTCTCAAAATAAATTCTGGCTGGTTTTTCTTAGGATTTTCTCCTACCATATCTATTGCGTTATATTCTCCTACATTATTTAAACATTTCTACAAAATTCAAAGTGTTTTTTTTCCAATGGTACCAAGTATATGCATATCTTGGCTTCGGGGCCTGAGCAACAGGCAGTTGACTTTGGGCACGTCATTCAGGCAGAAATTGAGAAAAAAGGGGCCCAGCCCCAATTAAGTGTTCTCCCTGTTCAATTTCTAGGAATGCTAACAGCGAGAGCATGTCCGCTTGCTGGTCTTCTCTATGTTGCATGTTCGGCTGCAAACTGGACATCTCTTGAACAACTGCAGCAGGCAATTCTCGTAAACAATGTGCTTAGGTGTCCACAAGTTTGCGCCTGTACTACAATAACTGGGGACTTGAGCTGGGATCACTGTGAGGTGAGATGGAAGGCGTGTATGGTGAGACTTTGGAATAGACTGTTGGATATGCCAACTGCCAGAAAAGCTAGTAAGGTTTTTCAATGAGATCTATCCATAGGGGGAGCCTGGGCAACTAAAATGTCTGACCTTTTTCAACAGTCTGACTGTGAACATCTGTACGAAAAGCAAATTAAGGGAGACATAGATATTATTGAAAAACAACTGTTGATGCAATATTTAAATGAGTGGAAGAGACTAATCATGAAATAAAATTGAGAACCTTTTGTTCGATTAACCTGATGACGGGTGAGGTTTCCCTTTTGGGAACGACCCCTCCCACGTTCAGCTGGAGCGTGGCGCATGGAACGCAAAAATATTCTTAGAAATATTTAACCTCCACACATTAACAAGTCCAATACCTCAAACACCTTGTTCATCTACCCAGCATGTCAGATTTTTTAAATGTTTTACGGCAAAAACACACCACATATTTATATTAGACCACCACCGAAACGAAGACAAGAGGCAGCCATTTTGTCCCAGAAAATGTAAAATTATAAAAGCAGGATTAAAAAATAAATCATTCACTAACCTTTTGAAAATCTTCATCAGATGACAGTAATAGGACATAGTTTGGTTTCAAGTCTTGTGTCTTTGTATTAGCATCTGCTAACAATATCAGCTGAAATTGCACCCAAAATGTCCTCTGGTCCCGAAAAGTTGCGCATCAAAACTTCAAAATTACATATTATATGTCGACTAAACAGGTCAAACTAAGTGCAGAATCAAGCTTTAGGATGTTCTAAACGTACAAAAATATTTTCAATTCAACTGGTCATTGTTAGTTCTCCTCCGGAGTACTGGAACAAAGGAATGGATGGGACCAATTCGCGCCCTAACGCACAGGTATTTTCTCGCGACACTCACTAAATTCACTCCCATAGGGCCAAAACTTGAACGATTAAACGCTCTACTGAATGAGGACATCTAGTGGAAGACATAGAAAGTGTCCCCAGATCCATAGCTGGTTGGGAAGGGTGGGGTCGATCACGTCAAAGTTGCCCCAACTTTCATGATCCCAAAACTAGTTTGGAAGAATGCCTGCCCTGTGAGTTCTGCTATACTTACAGACATAATTCCAACGGTTTTATAAGCTTTAGAGTGTTTTCTATCCAATAATAATTATTATATGCATATATTAGCAATTTTGGACAGATTTTTTTTCAGTTTACTATGGGCACGCAATTCCTCCAAAGGGGGCAGTATTCTGCCTAGCCTTAAGAGGAGTGAATTTGTGAGTGAGAGATATATTATGTATAATCTACCTAAAAGAAAGAGATCGCTATGTGCACGGGAAAGATCATGGAGATTACCTCTGTGTATTGAAACTGGTCGATATTGTGGTGAAATGTAATTGGAAAGACCATATAACTATTGATACCTCAAAGAAATGGAGAATGAAATAATGAAATAATGAATACATTTTTCTGTATTAATTTATCTGTATATGTTATGTATGCTTGTATGTATGTACACCACCGGTCAAAAGTTTTAGAACACCTACTCATTCAAGGGCCATTCTTTATTTTTACTATTTTCTACATTGTAGAATAATAGTGAAGACATCAAAACTATGAAATAGCACATAGGGAATCACGTAGTAACTAAAAAAGTGTTCTTTATATAGCCACCCTTTGTCTTGATGGCAAGATGTCATTTGTTTTATTTCATAGTTTTGATGTCTTCACTATTATTCTACAATGTAGAAAATTGTGAAAATAAAGAAAAACCCTTGAATGAGTAGGTGTTCTAAAGCTTTTGACTGGTAGTGTATGTGTATGTATACGAACACAGTGGCAAGAAAAAGTATGTGAACCATTTGGAATTACCTGGATTTCTGCATAGATTTGTCATAAATTTTGATCTGATCTTCGTATAAGTCACAACAACAGACAAACAAAGTCTGCTTGAACTAATAACACACGTAAACAATTATAAGTTTTCATGTCTTTATTGAACACATTGTGTAAACATTCACAGTGCATGGTGGAAAAAGTATGTGAACCCTTGGATTTGGTTGCGGCAATATTTTTGGGATGTCTGGTGTGAACCGCTCTTTTGAGGACATGTCACAGCATCTCAATCGGATTGAGGTCAGGACTGACTGGGCCACTCCAGAAGGCGTATTTTCTTTAGTTGAAGCCATTCTGTTGTTGATTTACTTCTGTGTTTTTTGTCATTGTCTTGTTGTATCACCAAACTTCTGTTGAGCTTCAATTGGTGGACAGGTAACCTTACATTCTCCTGCAAAATGTCTTGATAAACTTGGGAATTCATTTTTCTGTTGATGATAGAAAGCTGTCCAGGCCCTGAGGCAGCAAAGCAGCCCCAAACCACGATGCTCTCTCCACCATACTTTACAGTGGGGAGGAGGTTTTGTTGTATGTTACTTCTAAACAGCTCAATTTTAGTTTAATCTGTCCACAGAATATTTAGCCAGTAGCGCTGTGGAACATCCATGTGCTCTTTTGCGAACTTCAGACATGCAGCAATGTTTTCTTTGTACAGCAGTGGCTTCTCCCGTGGCGTCCTCCCATGAACACCTTCCTTGTTTAGTGTTTTACGTATTGTAGACTCGTCAACAGAGATATTAGCATGTCCCTGAGATTTCTGTATGTCTTTAGCTGACACTCTAAGATTTTTCTTAATTAACCTCATTGAGCATTCTGTGCTGTGTTCTTGCAGTCATCTTTGCAAGACTGCCACACTTATGGAGAGTAGCAACAGTGCTGAGCTTTCCCCATTTATAGACATTGTGTCTTACCGTGCACTGATCAACATCAAGTCTTTTACAGATACTTTTGTAACTATTTCCTACATTATGCAAGTCAACAGTTCTTAATCTTAGATATTTTGAGATCTCTTTTCTTCAAGGCATGGTTCACATCAGGCAATACTTATTTTTAATAGCAAACTCACATTTTGTGAGTGCTTTTTATAGGGCAGGGCAGCTATAACCAACATCTCCAATATCATCTCACTGATTGGACTCAAGGATAGCTGACTCCTGACTCCAATTAGCTTTTAGAGAAGTCATTAGCCTAGGGGTTCACACACTTTTTCCAACTTAATGTGAATGCTTAAATTATGTATTCAATATAGACAAGAACAATATAATAATTTGTGTGTTATTAGTTTAAGAACACTGAGTTTGTCTATTGACGAAAATCAAGTCAAATTTTGTGACCAAATTTATGCAGAAATCCAGGAAATTCCGAAGGGTTCACATACTCGTTCTTGCCACTGTACATGTATATGCATATACAGTATGTATATGTATGTATGTGTATATGTATGTATGTGTTTATATGTGTATATGTATGTATGTGTATATTTACTGTATGTACAGTGCCTTTGGAAAGTATTCAGACCACTTTAGTTTTTCCACATGTTGTTAGAGTACAGATAGTTTTTCCCCCCTCATCAATCTACATGCAATACGTCTTAATGACAATTTTTCTGTTAATTTATAAAAAAAATACAAAACGGAAACATTTAAATAAGTATTTAGACCCTTTACTCAGTACTTTGATGAAGCACCTTTGATTACAGCCTTGAATATGCTTGGGTATGATGCAATAAGCTTAGCACACCTGTATTTGGAGATTTTCTCCCATTCTTCTTTGCAGATCGTCTAAAGCTCCTTCAGGTTGGATGGGCAGCGTAGCTGCACAGCAATTTTCAGGTCTCTCCAGAGATGTTCAACCGTGTTCAAGTCCGGTCTGTGGCTGGTCCACTCAAGGACATTCAGAGACTTGTCCCGAAGCCACTCCTGCATTGTCTGTGGCTGTGGCTGTGTGCTTAAGGTCACTGTTCTGTTGGAAGTTGAACCTTCACCCCAGTCTGAGGTCCTTAGCGCTCTGGAGCAGGTTTTCATCAAGGATCTCTCTGTACTTTGCTCTGTTCATATTTGCCTTGATCCTGACTACTCTCCCAGTCCCTGCCGCTGAAAAACATCCCCACAGCATGATGATGCCACCACCATGCTTCACCGTAGGGATGATTCCAGGTTTCCTACAGACGTGACGCTTGGCATTCAGGCCAAAGAGTTCAGTCTTGGTTTCATCAGACCAGAAAATCTTGTTTCTCATGGTCTAAGAGTCTTTAGGTGTCTTTTGGCAAACTCCAAGCATGCTGTCATGTGCTTTTTACTGAGGAGTGGCTTCTGTCTGGCCCCTCTAGGTCTGATTGGTGGAGTGCTGTGGAGATGGTTGTCCTTTTGGAAGGTTCTCCCATCTCCACAGAGGACCTCCGAAGCTCTGTCAGAGTGACCTCCCTGACCAAGAACCTTCTCCCCGATTGCTCAGTTTGGCATCCATCATTTAAGAATGATTGAGGCCACTGTGTTCTCTGGGACCTTCAACGCTGCAAACATTTTTTGGTATCCTTCCCCAGATCTGTACCTCGACACAATCCTGTCTCGGAGCTCTACGGACAATTCCTTCGACCTCATGGCTTGAATTTTGCTCTGACATGCACTGTCAACTGTGGGACCTTATATAGACAGGTGTGTGCCTTTCCAAATCATGTCCAATCAATTTAATTTCCACAACTGGAATCCAATCAAGTTGTAGATACATCTCAAGGATGATGAATGGAAACAGGATGCACCTGATCTCAATATCGAGGCTCATAGCAAAGGGTCTGAAAACATGGTCAAACATTTTGGGTAGCCTTCCACAACCTTCCCACAATAAGTTGGGTGAATTTTGGCCCATTCCTCCTGACAGAGCTGGTATAACTGAGTCAGGTTTGTAGGCCTTCTTGCTCGCATATGCTTTTCAGTTCTGCCCACAAATTTTCTATAGGAGTGAGGTCAGGGCTTTGTGATGGCCACTCCAATACCTTGACTTTATTGTCCTTAAGCCATTTTTCCACAACTTTGGAAGTATGCTTGGGGTCATTGTCCATTTGGAAGACCCATTTGTGACCAAGCTTTAACTTCCTGACTGATGTCTTGAGATGTTGCTTCAATATATCCACATCATTTTCCTACCTCATGATGCCATCTATTTTGTGAAGTGCACCAGTCCCTCCTGCAGCAAAGCATCCCCACAATGTGATGCTGCCACCCCTGTGATTCACGTTGGGATGGTGTTCTTCGGCCTGCAAGCCACCCCCTTTTCCCTCCAAACATAACGATGGTCATCATGGCCAAACAGTTATTTATTTGTTTCATCAGACCAGAGGACATTTCTCCAAAAAGTAAGATCTTTGTCCCCATGTGCAGTTGTAAACCGTAGTCTGGCTTTTTTATGACGGTTTTGGAGCAGTGGCTTTTCCTTGCTATTCGGCCTTTCAGGTTATGTCGATATAGGACTCGTTTTACTGTGGATATAGATACTTTTGTACCTGTTTCCTCCAGCTTCTTCACAATGTCATTTGCTGTTCTGTGATTGATTTCCACTTTTTGCACCAAGGTACGTTCACCTCTATGAGACAGAATGCGTCTCCTTCCTGAGTGGTATGACGGCTGTGTGGTCCCATGGTGATTATACTTGCGTACTATTGTTTGTACAGATGAACGTGGTACCTTCAGGCGTTTGGAAATTGCTCCCAAGGATGAAGCAGACTTGTGGAGGTCTACAATTGTTTTTCTGAGGTCTCGACTGATTTCTTTTGATTTCCCCATGATGTCAACCAAAGAGTCACTGAGAGTGAAGGTCGGCCTTGAAATATATCCACAGGTACACCTCCAATTGCCTGAAATTATGTCAATTAGCCTATCAGAAACTTCTAAAGGCATGACATTTTTGGAATTTTCCAAGCTGTTTAAAGGCACAGTCAACTTAGCGTATGTAAACTAACTTGACTTGTTATACAGTGAATTATACATGAAATAATCGCTCTGTAAACAATTGTTGTAAAAATTACTTGTGTCATGCACAAAGTAGATGTCCTAACCGACTTGCCAAAACTATAGTTTGTTATTACAACGCTCCAGGCAAGCTTCAATGCCATACAACTCTCCTTCCGTGGCCTCCAATTGCTCTTAAATACAAGTAAAATTAAATGCATGCTCTTCAACCGATCGCTGCCTGCACCTGCCCGACTGTCCAACATCACTACTCTGGACGGCTCTGACTTAGAATACGTGGACAACTACAAATACCTAGGTGTCTGGTTAGACTGTAAACTCTCCTTCCAGACCCACATCAAACATCTCCAATCCAAAGTTAAATCTAGAATTGGCTTCCTATTTGACAACAAAGCATCCTTCACTCATGCTGCCAAACTGACCATCCTACCAATCCTCGACTTCGGCGATGTCATTTACAAAATAGCCTCCAATACCCTACTCAACAAATTGGATGCAGTCTATCACAGTGCAATCCGTTTTGTCACCAAAGCCCCATATACCACTCACCATTGCGAACTGTACTCTCTCGTTGGCTGGTCCTCGCTTCATACTCATCGCCAAACCCACTGGCTCCATGTCATCTACAAGACCCTGCTAGGTAAAGTCCCCCCTTATCTCAGCTCGCTGGTCACCATAGCATCACCCACCTGTAGCACACGCTCCAGCAGGTATATCTCTCTGGTCACCCCCAAAACCAATTCTTTATTTGGCCGCCTCTCCTTCCAGTTCTCTGCTGCCAATGACTGGAACGAACTACAAAAATCTCTGAAACTGGAAACACTTATCTCCCTCATTAGCTTTAAGCTCCAACTGTCAGAGCAGCTCACAGATTACTGCACCTGTACATAGCCCACCTATAATTTAGCCCAAACAACTACCTCTTTCCCTACTGTATTTATTTTATTTATTTATTTATTTTGCTCCTTTGCACCCCATTATTTTTATTTCTACTTTGCACATTCTTCCACTGCAAATCTACCATTCCAGTGTTTTACTTGCTATATTGTATTTACTTTTTTTTGCCTTTACCTCCCTTATCTCATCTCATTTGCTCACATCGTATATAGACTTGTTTATACTGTATTATTGACTGTATGTTTGTTTTACTCCATGTGTAACTCTGTGTCGTTGTATGTGTCGAACTGCTTTTCTTTATCTTGGCCAGGTCGCAATTGTAAATGAGAACTTGTTCTCAACTTGCCTACCCGGTTAAATAAAGGTGAAATAAAATAAAATAAATAAAATCTGCTTCATTTGACCATTTTTTTATTGATCTTGTCACTGGTGATTTCTGCTTTAATTTTTGCTTGTAAGCATGAATCTGGATAATATAATTATGGTCAGATTTGCTAAATAGATGGCGAGGGAGAGATTTGTATGCTTCTCTGAGTGTGGAGTAAAGGTGGTCCAGAGTGTTTTTCCCTGTGTTTGCACATGTGACATGCTGATAGAAATTTGGTCAAATGGATTTAAGTTTCCCTGCAAGTCCCCGGCTACTAGGAGCGCCGCTTCTGTGTGAGGATTTTCTTGTTTGCTTATCGTTGGAATACAATACAATGCTGTCTTAGTGCCAGCCTCAGTCTGTGGTGGTATGTAAACAGCTACAAAAATACAGATGAAAACTCTTTAGGTAGGTAGTGTAGTCTACATCTTGTCATGAGATACTCTACCTTAGGTGAGCAATAGCTCAAGACTTCCTTAGATATCGTGCACCAGCTGTTATTTACAAGCGTGAAAGATCCTTCCTATATAAAGCCTTGACGACAATGTAACCTCCTGTTCCGAGGATGTGAGGACGACGGTCCGATGTCAGAATGGTTGCGATAATAACTACAGAACAAAGCCAACATCAGCGTGAGCTTTGGTTGCGAATGGTATGAACTTTGAACTCTTATTCACTACAGAAGTGATACCTGTCACGACTTCTGCCAAAGTCGTTGCCTCTCCTTGTTCGGGCGGTGCTCGGCGGTCGATGTCACCGGCCTTCTAGCCATCATTGATCCATTTTTCGTTTTCCATTGGTTTTGTCTTGCCTTCCCACACACCTGTTTTCAATCCCATTCATTACTGTTGTGTATTTAACCCTATGTTTCCCCTCATGTCTTTGTCAGAGATTGTTTTATGTCAAGTGTTGTTTTATGTTGTATAGGTGCGCGACGGGTCCTCGTACCCATGTTCGTTTATGTATGTACGTATATAGTGTTTGGAGCATGTTAAGTGGACTTATATTAAAAGACTCTACACTCCGTTTGACTCTCCTGCGCCTAACTTCCCTGCCACCTATACACACGAAGTCAGCAGGAGAAGACACTTCGCTCATAGAGATGGCGGAATGCGTCCGGGAACAAGTGGAGGAGATTGACTGTCTGAGCGCCGCCATGGATCTCATTGTCCAGAATATGGACCGCTGGGAGAGACAGGGAGTTTCTCCAGCGCCTCCACCACCACAACTGGGATATCCCTTTAACGCTTTCCCCCCTCCTGAACCTAATAAGATCCATTTATCCCTACCCACGGGATACAACGGAGATACTGCCGGCTGCCAGGGTTTTCTTCTTAAACTGAATTTGTATCTGGCCACGGTCTCCCCAGTACCATCGGACCGTGAGAAGAGTTGTGCCCTCGTCTCGTGCCTCACCGGGAAAGCCCTGGAGTGGGCCAGTGCTGTGTGTAGAGAGGAGGATGCGGCGTTGGACCATTTTGAGGAGTTCATTCGCCATTTCAGGACAGTATTCGACCATCCACCTGAAGGCAGAGCGGCGGGTGAGCGCCTCTATCATCTAAGGCAGGAGACGAGGAGTGCACAGGAGTTTGCTCTGGAGTTTACGACCCTGGCTGCCGGCGCTGGATGGAGCGACAGGGCCCTGATCGACCATTACGGTTATAGTCGACACGAGGACGTCCGTCGGGAGCTGGCCTGTAGAGACACCACCCTCAGCTTTGACCAGCTGGTGGACATGTCCATCAGGCTGGACAACATGCTGGCTACTCGTGGACGTCTAGATCGGGGTCTGGTTGTTCCATCATCCCGCACCCTCTCTCCCGATGGTGCGCAGGGTGACCGGAGGGTGACCGGAGGGGGTTCCCGCTGGAGCACCATCTATGGTCGCAGAGAGCACACTGCTGGTCGGTGCCGGCTTGGTTCCTCTGGGAATAGAGAAGGCTGGCAGGGCACTCTGGCATCACCCCAGGTGAGTAGGCACCATTCTCATCCAGAGCCCTCTGTTGCACTAATGTTTGTCTCTGTCACTTTTCCGGACTTTTCCCTGCATTCCCAGTATAAGGCGCTAGTAGATTCAGGCGCGGCTGGGAATTTCATTAATAAAAATGTAGCTCATAGTTTAGGGATCCCTATTGTTTCTGTGGATATGCCTTTCCCTATTCATGCCTTAGATAGTCGAACATTAGGGTCAGGGTTTATCAGGGAGGTCACCGCACCTTTGTGTATGATAACGCAGGAGGGTCACAAGGAGAAGATTAGTCTTTTCCTTATTGATTCTCCTGGGTATTCTGTGGTGCTAGGCCTACCATGGTTAGCTTGTCATAACCCCACTGTTTCTTGGCCACAGAGGGCTCTCAAGGGGTGGTCGCGAGAGTGCTCAGGTAGGTGTTTAAGGGTTTCAGTTGGTGCTACTAAGGTGGAAAGTCCAGACCAGGTCTCCACCGTGCGAATCCTCCCCGAATATGCCGATTTGACTCTCGCCTTCTGTAAAAAGAAGGCGACTCAATTACCACCCCATCGACGGGGGGGGATTGTGCGATAGATCTCCTGGTAGACGCTGCATATCCCATGAGTCACGTGTATCCTCTCGCGCAAGCGGAGACAGTGGCTATGGAGACATATGTCTCTGAATCCCTGTGTTAGGGGTATATTCAGCCATCCATTTCACCCGTCTCTTCGAGTTTCTTTTTTTGTGAAAAAGAAGGATGGCGGTTTACGCCCGTGCATTGATTATCGAGGTCTAAATAAAATCATGGTGAAATATAGTTACCCGCTACCTCTGATAAATACGGTTATTGAGTCAATGCACGGGGCACGCTTCTTCACAAACTTCGATCTCAGGAGTGCGTACAATCTGGTGCGTATTCGGAAGGGTGATGAGTGGAAGACGGCATTTAGCACCACCTCAGGTCATTATGAGTACCTTGTCATGCCATATGGGTTGATGAATGCTCCATCAGTCTTCCAATCGGGCGGCAGGGTAGCCTAGTTGTTAGAGCGTTGGACTAGTAACCGGAAGGTGGCAAGTTCAAACCCCTGAGCTGACAAGGTGCAAATCTGTTGTTCTGCCCCTGAACAGGCAGTTAACTCACTGTTCCTAGGTCGTCGTTGAAAATAAGAATTTGTTCTTAATTAACTGACTTGCCTAGTAAAATAAAGTAAAAATTAAATACTTGTAGATGAGATCTTCAGGGACCTGCATGGAAAGGGTGTAGTGGTGTATATCGATGATATTCTGATATACTCCGCTACACGCCCTGAGCATGTGTCCCTGGTGTGCAGGGTGCTTGGTCGCCTGTTGGAGCATGATCTATATGTCAAAGCTGAGAAATGCTTGTTCTTCCAAACAGCAGCAGCAGACCCCTGTACTAGCTGTACTATCCAAGCAGCAGCAGCAGACCCCCTCTCTGTACTATCCAAGCAGCAGCAGCATACCCTCTCTCTGAACTATCCAAGCAGCAGCAGCATACCCTCTCTCTGAACTATCCAAGCTGCAGCAGCAGACCCCCTCTCTGTACTATCTAAGCAGCAGCAGCAGACCCCCTCTCTGTACTATCCAAGCAGCAGCATCAGACCCCCTCTCTGTACTATCCAAGCAGCAGCAGACCCCCTCTCTGTACTATCCGAGCGGCAGCAGACCCCCTCTCTGTGCTATCCAAGCAGCAGCAGACCCTCTCTCTGTACTATCCAAGCAGTGGCAGACCCTCTCTCTGTACTATCCAAGCAGCAGCAGCAGCAGCAGACCCCCTCTCTGTACTATCCAAGCAGCAGCAGACCCCCTCTCTGTACTATCCAAGCAGCAGCAGACCCTCTCTCTGTACTATCCAAGCAGCAGCAGCAGACCCCTCTCTGTACTATCCAAGCAGCAGCAGCAGACCCCCTCTCTGTACTATCCAAGCAGCAGCAGACCCTCTCTCTGTACTATCCAAGCAGCAACAGCAGACCCTCTCTCTGTACTATCCAAGCAGTGGCAGACCCTCTCTCTGTACTATCCAAGCAGCAGCAGCAGCAGCAGACCCCCTCTCTGTACTATCCAAGCAGCAGCAGACCCCCTCTCTGTACTATCCAAGCAGCAGCAGACCCTCTCTCTGTACTATCCAAGCAGCAGCAGCAGACCCCCTCTCTGTACTATCCAAGCAGCAGCAGCAGACCCCCTCTCTGTACTATCCAAGCAGCAGCAGACCCTCTCTCTGTACTATCCAAGCAGCAACAGCAGACCCCCTCTCTGTACTATCCAAGCAGCAGCAGACCCTCTCTCTGTACTATCCAAGCAGCAACAGCAGACCCCCTCTCTGTACTATCCAAGCAGCAGCAGCAGAAACCTCTCTCTGTACTATCCAAGTAGCAGCAGCAGACCCTCTCTCTGTACTATCCAAGCAGCAGCATTAGACCCCCTCTCTGTACTATCCAAGCGGCAGCAGCAGACCCCCTCTCTGTACTATCCAAGCAGCAGCAGCAGACCCCCTCTCTGTACTATCCAAGCAGCAGCAGCAGACCCTCTCTCTGTACTATCCAAGCAGCAGCAGCAGACCCTCTCTCTGTACTATCCAAGCAGCAGCAGCATACCCTCTCTCTGTACTATCCAAGCAGCAGCAGCAGACCCCCTCTCTGTACTATCCAAGCAGCAACAGCAGGCCCCCTCTCTGTACTATCCAAGCAGCAGCAGCATACCCTCTCTCTGTACTATCCAAGCAGCAGCAGCAGGCCCCCTCTCTGTACTATCCAAGCAGCAACAGCAGGCCCCCTCTCTGTACTATCCAAGCAGCAGCAGCAGCAGCAGCAGGGTAGTAGTTGTTTTGGAATCCAATTTAACATCTATTTTTTCAAAAGGTAAGTGGTTCAATATTGTTGTCAAAAAAAATCCTATCCTGGTATTTCCAGACGTCCTGAAAATGAAGACTTGTTGGTTGATAATCAGTGTTTTTGAGTGCATGGTATTTTGCAGTGAGTGGGTGGTTATCCTGTGCTGTGTGTGATTTTGGCATCTGCTGAACAAGACAGAGCGGAGCAGGGGGAGGGAGATCACACGTGATTTACTTTCCCCCATCTTTAGCTGTCTGGGCTATCGCTCTAAAGAAACACATTTTTATCACTTAATAGCAAGAAGACAGGTGCTTTTAGAAAGTAAAAAAACTCACTGTTCAAAACTCTGTTCCCCTTTGCAGGCAGCCAGGTTCTAATCCACCTAAATCAATTTGAAATCTGATCCCAGATGATAATGTCAAATAAGCTAGGATGGTAAGTGTCCTTCGGCGGCCAGGATGTACACGCAGGCATACGCAAACGCACACGCACACACGCACACGCGCACACACACACACACACACACACACACACACACACACACACACACACACACACACACACACACACACACACACACACACACACACACACACACACACACACACACACACACACACACACACCCTGTAGCTGACAGACTCACTGACACACTTATGGGAGCAATAGCTCTGGTCTGTGTAGGAAGCTGGAGAAGAGGACAGTGATATCCGTGATATCCGTTTCTTTCATTTGATAAGATAGCGAAGTTGACAGTAGATGATAAGGAGGTAGATAATAGATGGAGGGCCAGGACACTTCAACCAAAGAAAGAAACACACACAGCACCTAGCCAGCTGGAGATAGTTGATTCTAAAAGACATGGCCTTCCTTGTGCTAGATTTATCAAAAGATACAAACCTCCTAGTTATATTCAGTTTTCTGGAGATTTCTTAAGAATGGCTGCCCCCTATCCATTATCCATTTTGTATGCTGAAACCCACCAGTATGTCTCTTGGGAGGACTCTCTATAGTAAGAGAGAGGAGGAGAGGAACCACAACCACAGGGGCTGAAAGATATGGCCCAAGATGTAAGCAGGATGGAGGGAAGAAGGGGGAGGAAGACAGACAGCAGAGAGAAGATATGCCCTGGAGTGTCATCTCATGGGCAAACTTCCAGAGCTATGCTGCATTCCATTTCCCATCAAGCCACTAGACAGCTGCAGATCCTATCTGTTCCCTGTTTCTCACCCAGCTCTCATCCCCACATGACGGGCAGTAGAGCTCACAGACCCCCCAAAGAGAGTCTAGAGCTGCTGCTGCCACTGCCCATCTCCTCTCTAACACCCCTCCAACCATCTTTCCCAGCTAAAAAACTCATCACTTACCCCCCCAGCCCTTCTCTTTGATATCTTCAAATCAAAATGGAGTCCAGGAAATTTGGAAAACTGTATTCAGGCTTCTTTCTTCTCCCTTCCTCATCACGGTTGATGCGCTCCTTGGCAACGGGATGAATAAGAATGAGCGGGAAGGAGCAGAGCTGCTCTTTGGGTCCAACTGTTGAGGAACAAGCTGGCATTTGGAGCTAGGCAGGCTGTAGAATGATGGAGTCACTCCGAACTAGCGAGAGGTTCTGAGGGAATTTTGTTCATTGCTTCTTCTGGAGGATAAATTATGCTGTTGGGTGTGGGAGAGAGGTGTAGATGGGGTAGAAGGGGAGAGAGGGTGAAAAAGGAGAGACAGTGCAGAAAGGAGGAGAAACAGGCCTTTTCTCATTTGGGAAAAAGTCTGTCCTCTTTCCTCTGTCCTCTCTCCTCTGTGACTCGGAAACTGGTTGTGGTTGAGGAGTGTGTTAATTTGTTAGTAGGAAAACGGAAGAGTCCTCCCCTCCTCCATAGCCTCCTTTCATCAGGATAGTCATGTGTATTCTACCTGAGTCCTTTGCGTGTTTTGATATCTGCCCCTTTGAAGCAGTTGTTGTTTTCTTGAAGAAGAAGGGCATGCAAACCTTTAAAAACTATTTGCTATCTATCCTTTTCTCTATAAACGTCTGCACAACTAGCAAAATGTACAGTATTTTATCACTTCACACATTTATTTTGGGTTTCCAGACCTGTAAACGTCATTGGCCTGATGACGTGCTAGTGGAGAGTAGAGTCTAATTTCATACTGGCGCATTTTTGACCACGTTCCTCTTCTCGCTGCCTCTCCTCGATTACCTTTGACCCTTTTCAAAAGGAGGCGAGAGAGGACAGAAGGGAGAGGACGCAGGAGTTGAGCAAATCCAATTGAGAAAATGCCAGGGAGAGGGGATTGACAGGTAGAGAAGGGGAGGGGGATTTGTCATGGGCAGATGCACCAGGCAGCCTAGCGAAACCTGGTACCTCTGTTGAGCACACTACTGTGCGTCGGAGAAAGTCTCTCCTGGTTTGGGTGGGATGCCTTTTGGTTATCTGCTACTTTACTTGTCACTTGTCACTGCACAATTCGGAGGCGTTTTTCTAACAAATCGAAAAGGATAATTGTTTCAGCTTCGAATCTAGTTGGATACTCTTTAGTTCCTCTCCAATAAACCACCCCCACTTAGCAGTTGGTGTCTGTTTAAAGTATCTAAATATACAGTACCTGTATCTCTGCTAAAAGCTGAGAGAATACATGTACGTCTATGTGACACAGTGTTATAAAAAGGAAACACCAACCTAGACCTATAACACACCAACCTAGACCTATAACACACCAACCTACAGTGGGCCTATAACACACCAACCTACAGTGGGCCTATAACATACCAACCTACAGTGGGCCTATAACACACCAACCTAGACCTATAACACACCAACCTAAGTATATAACACACCAACCTACAGTGGGCATATAACACACCAACCTACAGGGGGCCTATAACACACCAACCTAGACCTATAACACACCAACCTAAACCTATAACACACCAACCTAGACCTATAACACACCAACCTACAGTGGGCCTATAACATTCCAACCTAGACCTATAACACACCAACCTACAGTGGGACTATAATACACCAACCTAGACCTATAACACACCAACCTACAGTGGGCCTATAACAAACCAACCTACAGTGGGCCTATAACACACCAACCTACAGTGGGCCTATAACACACCAACCTACAGTGGGCCTATAACACACCAACCTAGACCTATAACACACCAACCTAGACCTATAACACACCAACCTACAGTGGGCCTATAACATTCCAACCTAGACCTATAACACACCAACCTACAGTGGGCCTATAACAAACCAACCTACAGTGGGGCCTATAACACACCAACCTACAGTGGGCCTATAACACACCAACCTAGACCTATAACACACTAACCTAGACCTATAACACACCAACCTACAGTGGGCCTATAACATTCCAACCTAGACCTATAACACACCAACCTACAGTGGGCCTATAACACACCAACCTAGACCTATAACACACCAACCTACAGTGGGCCTATAACAAACCAACCTACAGTGGGCTTATAACATATCAACCTACAGTGGGCCTATAACACACCAACCTACAGTGGGCCTATAACACACCAACCTAGACCTATAACACACCAACCTACAGTGGGCCTATAACACACCAACCTACAGTGGGCCTATAACATTCCAACCTAGACCTATAACACACCAACCTACAGTGTTCCTTTAACACACCAATCTACAGTGTGCCTATAACACACCAACCTACAGTGGGCCTATAACACACCAACCTAGGTCTATAACACACCAATCTACAGTGGGCCTATAACACACCAATCTAATCTATAACACACCAACCTAGGCCTAAAAAGACACCAACCTAGGTCTACAACACACCAACCTGCAGTGGGCCTATAACACACCAACCTACAGTGGGCCTATAACATTCCAACCTAGACCTATAACACACCAACCTACAGTGTTCCTTTAACACACCAATCTACAGTGTGCCTATAACACACCAACCTACAGTGGGCCTATAACACACCAACCTAGGTCTATAACACACCAATCTATAGTGGGCCTATAACACACCAATCTAATCTATAACACACCAACCTAGGCCTAAAAAGACACCAACCTAGGTCTACAACACACCAACCTGCAGTGGGCCTATAACACACCAACCTACAGTGGGCCTATAACATTCCAACCTAGACCTATAACACACCAACCTACAGTGGTCCTATAACACACCAACCTACAGTGGGCCTATAACACACCAACCTACAGTAGGCCAATAACACACCAACCTAGGTCTTTAACACACCAACCTACAGTAGGCCTATAACCTACCAACCTAGATCTATAACACACCAACCTTGGTCTATAACACACCCTACTAGGACTATAACACTCTGACCTAGGTCTATAACACTCCGACCTAGGCCTATAACACTCCAACCTAGGCCTATAACACACCAACCTACAGTGGGCCTATAACACACCAACCTAGACCTATAACACACCAACCTAGACCTATAACACACCAACCTACAGTGGGCCTATAACATTCCAACCTAGACCTATAACACACCAACCTAGACCTATAACACACCAACCTACAGTGGGCCTATAACAAACCAACCTACAGTGGGCCTATAACACACCAACCTACAGTGGGCCTATAACACACCAACCTACAGTGGGCCTATAACACACCAACCTAGACCTATAACACACTAACCTAGACCTATAACACACCAACCTACAGTGGGCCTATAACATTCCAACCTAGACCTATAACACACCAACCTACAGTGGGCCTATAACACACCAACCTAGACCTATAACACACCAACCTACAGTGGGCCTATAACAAACCAACCTACAGTGGGCTTATAACATATCAACCTACAGTGGGCCTATAACACACCAACCTACAGTGGGCCTATAACACACCAACCTAGACCTATAACACACCAACCTACAGTGGGCCTATAACACACCAACCTACAGTGGGCCTATAACATTCCAACCTAGACCTATAACACACCAACCTACAGTGTTCCTTTAACACACCAATCTACAGTGTGCCTATAACACACCAACCTACAGTGGGCCTATAACACACCAACCTAGGTCTATAACACACCAATCTACAGTGGGCCTATAACACACCAATCTAATCTATAACACACCAACCTAGGCCTAAAAAGACACCAACCTAGGTCTACAACACACCAACCTGCAGTGGGCCTATAACACACCAACCTACAGTGGGCCTATAACATGCCAACCTAGACCTATAACACACCAACCTACAGTGTTCCTTTAACACACCAATCTACAGTGTGCCTATAACACACCAACCTACAGTGGGCCTATAACACACCAACCTAGGTCTATAACACACCAATCTATAGTGGGCCTATAACACACCAATCTAATCTATAACACACCAACCTAGGCCTAAAAAGACACCAACCTAGGTCTACAACACACCAACCTGCAGTGGGCCTATAACATACCAACCTACAGTGGGCCTATAACACACCAACCTAGACCTATAACACACCAACCTAAGTATATAACACACCAACCTACAGTGGGCATATAACACACCAACCTACAGGGGGCCTATAACACACCAACCTAGACCTATAACACACCAACCTAAACCTATAACACACCAACCTAGACCTATAACACACCAACCTACAGTGGGCCTATAACATTCCAACCTAGACCTATAACACACCAACCTACAGTGGGACTATAATACACCAACCTAGACCTATAACACACCAACCTACAGTGGGCCTATAACAAACCAACCTACAGTGGGCCTATAACACACCAACCTACAGTGGGCCTATAACACACCAACCTACAGTGGGCCTATAACACACCAACCTAGACCTATAACACACCAACCTAGACCTATAACACACCAACCTACAGTGGGCCTATAACATTCCAACCTAGACCTATAACACACCAACCTACAGTGGGCCTATAACAAACCAACCTACAGTGGGGCCTATAACACACCAACCTACAGTGGGCCTATAACACACCAACCTAGACCTATAACACACTAACCTAGACCTATAACACACCAACCTACAGTGGGCCTATAACATTCCAACCTAGACCTATAACACACCAACCTACAGTGGGCCTATAACACACCAACCTAGACCTATAACACACCAACCTACAGTGGGCCTATAACAAACCAACCTACAGTGGGCTTATAACATATCAACCTACAGTGGGCCTATAACACACCAACCTACAGTGGGCCTATAACACACCAACCTAGACCTATAACACACCAACCTACAGTGGGCCTATAACACACCAACCTACAGTGGGCCTATAACATTCCAACCTAGACCTATAACACACCAACCTACAGTGTTCCTTTAACACACCAATCTACAGTGTGCCTATAACACACCAACCTACAGTGGGCCTATAACACACCAACCTAGGTCTACAACACACCAATCTACAGTGGGCCTATAACACACCAATCTAATCTATAACACACCAACCTAGGCCTAAAAAGACACCAACCTAGGTCTACAACACACCAACCTGCAGTGGGCCTATAACACACCAACCTACAGTGGGCCTATAACATTCCAACCTAGACCTATAACACACCAACCTACAGTGTTCCTTTAACACACCAATCTACAGTGTGCCTATAACACACCAACCTACAGTGGGCCTATAACACACCAACCTAGGTCTATAACACACCAATCTATAGTGGGCCTATAACACACCAATCTAATCTATAACACACCAACCTAGGCCTAAAAAGACACCAACCTAGGTCTACAACACACCAACCTGCAGTGGGCCTATAACACACCAACCTACAGTGGGCCTATAACATTCCAACCTAGACCTATAACACACCAACCTACAGTGGTCCTATAACACACCAACCTACAGTGGGCCTATAACACACCAACCTACAGTAGGCCAATAACACACCAACCTAGGTCTTTAACACACCAACCTACAGTAGGCCTATAACCTACCAACCTAGATCTATAACACACCAACCTTGGTCTATAACACACCCTACTAGGACTATAACACTCTGACCTAGGTCTATAACACTCCGACCTAGGCCTATAACACTCCAACCTAGGCCTATAACACACCAACCTACAGTGGGCCTATAACACACCAACCTAGACCTATAACACACCAACCTAGACCTATAACACACCAACCTACAGTGGGCCTATAACATTCCAACCTAGACCTATAACACACCAACCTAGACCTATAACACACCAACCTACAGTGGGCCTATAACAAACCAACCTACAGTGGGCCTATAACACACCAACCTACAGTGGGCCTATAACACACCAACCTACAGTGGGCCTATAACACACCAACCTAGACCTATAACACACTAACCTAGACCTATAACACACCAACCTACAGTGGGCCTATAACATTCCAACCTAGACCTATAACACACCAACCTACAGTGGGCCTATAACACACCAACCTAGACCTATAACACACCAACCTACAGTGGGCCTATAACAAACCAACCTACAGTGGGCTTATAACATATCAACCTACAGTGGGCCTATAACACACCAACCTACAGTGGGCCTATAACACACCAACCTAGACCTATAACACACCAACCTACAGTGGGCCTATAACACACCAACCTACAGTGGGCCTATAACATTCCAACCTAGACCTATAACACACCAACCTACAGTGTTCCTTTAACACACCAATCTACAGTGTGCCTATAACACACCAACCTACAGTGGGCCTATAACACACCAACCTAGGTCTATAACACACCAATCTACAGTGGGCCTATAACACACCAATCTAATCTATAACACACCAACCTAGGCCTAAAAAGACACCAACCTAGGTCTACAACACACCAACCTGCAGTGGGCCTATAACACACCAACCTACAGTGGGCCTATAACATGCCAACCTAGACCTATAACACACCAACCTACAGTGTTCCTTTAACACACCAATCTACAGTGTGCCTATAACACACCAACCTACAGTGGGCCTATAACACACCAACCTAGGTCTATAACACACCAATCTATAGTGGGCCTATAACACACCAATCTAATCTATAACACACCAACCTAGGCCTAAAAAGACACCAACCTAGGTCTACAACACACCAACCTGCAGTGGGCCTATAACACACCAACCTACAGTGGGCCTATAACATTCCAACCTAGACCTATAACACACCAACCTACAGTGGTCCTATAACACACCAACCTACAGTGGGCCTATAACACACCAACCTACAGTAGGCCAATAACACACCAACCTAGGTCTTTAACACACCAACCTACAGTAGGCCTATAACCTACCAACCTAGATCTATAACACACCACCCTTGGTCTATAACACACCCTACTAGGACTATAACACTCTGACCTAGGTCTATAACACTCCGACCTAGGCCTATAACACTCCAACCTAGGCCTATAACACACCAACCTACAGTAGGTCTATAAACACACCAACCTAGGCCTAAAAACACACCAACCTAGGTCTACAACACTCTGATCTAGGCTGTTAACACACCAACCTACCTAGATCTATAACACACCAAACTTGGTCTATAACACACCAAACTAAGACTATAACACTTCGACCTAGGTCTACAACAATCCGACCTAGGCCTTTAACACACCAACCTACAGTGGGATTATAACAAACCATCCTAGGTCTATAACACACCAACCTACAGTAGGTCTATTACACACCAACCTAAGTGTATAACACACCAACCTACAGTAGGACTATACCACACCAACCTAGGTCTATAACACACCAACCTACATCTATAACACACCAACCTACAGTAGGACTATACCACACCAACCTAGGTCTATGACACACCAACCTACATCTATAACACACCAACCTACAGTAGGTCTATTACACACCAAGCTAAGTCTATAACACACCAACCTACAGTAGGACTATAACACACCAACCCAGGTCTATAACACACCAACTGTGTTTTCCAACTTTTTCAAGTCTCTCAACAATCAGAGGTAATTTTTTTATTTCGTTTTTCTGTTTTTCTTTAAGCAGATGTTATTTCATGGAAAGAGAAAACCTCTTTGTGGGTCTTCCAGGACAACAGCGTGAGTTGTTCTGCTTGAAAAACAGCAGCTTTTTCTAATTAAACCCAGTCCCCATAAGGAGAGGGAAAACAGAAAAGTGTGTGTGTTTCTGTCAATGTTTGTGTGCGTGTGTGTTTTATGCTTGCGTGTTCATGCGTGTGTGTGGGGCTCGGAATGGCTACTGTCATTAGGGGCCCCATGTCAGAGTCATGCAGGTTAAGCCCCTCCTCTCATTAATGCATTCTGTTATGTTGTGATCTCCTCACAGAAAGACAAAAAATATCTCCCCGTCATAACAACCTAAATCTGTTTCCCGAATGGCACCCCATCTACTTTATAGTGCTTCACTTTTGACCAGGCCCATATAGCTCTGAATGGGATTAGGGCTCCATTTGCTACACATCCTAAACCAGAGATGTATTCCCTGGTCCTGTCTGTCTGGCAACTAACAGCTAACAGGTTCGATCTCATTTTAAGTCTGAGAGATGGTTGGGATACATTGCATATTGACTCATCCAACCCCCCCTGACAGCCCCCATTGGGCAGGTGACTTAACTAGATTACTGTTACACAGTGCATTCGGAAATTATTCAGACCCTTTCACTTTTTACACATTTTGAGAGCAAAAAACAAGCCATGAGGTCGGAATTGTCCATAGTGCTCCGAGACAGGATTGTGTCGAGGTGCAGATCTGGGGAAAGGTACCAAAAAATGCCTGCAGCATTGAAGATCCCAAAGAACACAGTGGCCTCATCATTCTTAAATGGATGAAGAGCTGGCTGCCCAGCCAAACTGAGCAATCGAGGGAGAAGGGCATTTGTCAGGGAGGTGACCAAGAACACGATGGTCACTCTTACAGAGTTCCAAAGTTCCTCTGTGGAGATGGGAGAACCATCCAGAAGGACTACCATCTCGGCAGCACTCCACCAATCTGGCCTTTTTGGTAGAGTGGCCAGACGAGAGCCACTCCTCAGTAAAAGACACATGACAGCTCACGTGGAGTTTGCCAAAAGGCACCTAAAAGACTCAGACCATGAGAAACAAGATTCTCTGGTCTGATGAAACCAAGATTGAGCTCTTTGGCCTGAATGCCAAGCGTCACATCTGGAGGACAACTGGCACCACCATGGTGGTGGCAGCATCATGCTGTGGGTATGTTTTTCAGCGGCAGGGACTGGGAGACTAGTCAGGATCGAAGGAAAGATGAATGAAGCAAAGTACAGAAAGATCCTTGATGAAAACCTGTTCCAGAGTGCTCAGGACCTCTGACTGGGACAAAGGTTCAACTTCCAGCAGGACAATGACCCTAAGCACACAGCCAGGACAATGCAGGAGTGGCTTCGGGACAAGTCTCTCAATATCCTTGAGTGGCCCAGCCAGAGCCCAGACTGGATCCTGATTAAACATCTCTGGAGAGAACGTAAAGTAGCTATGCAGCGACGCTTCCCATCCAACCTGACAGAGCTTGAGAGGATCTGCAGAGAAGAATGGGAGAAACTCCCCAAATACAGGTGTGCCAAGCTAGTAGCATCACACCCAAGAAGACTCGAGGCTGTAATCACTGCCAAAGGTGCTTCAACAAAGTACTGAGTAAAGGGTCTCAATACATATGTAAATGTGATATTTAAATGTTATAGTTAATACATTTGCTAAAATGTCTAAAAACCTGCTATTGCTTTGTAATTATGGGATATTGTGTGTAGACTTGATGAGGGACATTTAAAAAATATATATTTTAGAATAAGGTTGTAACGTAACAAAATGTGGAAAAGGTCAAGGGGTCTGAATACTTTCCAAATGCACTGTACAGTATATAGCCAGGGTAATGGGCAGTTTTCTGGAATTTAAACATTGTGTTAATGGCGTGCGTACTGGGAGCGGAGTCAGGTGCAGGAGAGCAGAGAGTTGTAAACAGGCACACGCTTTATTTAGGCAGGAGAAACCAACAGATGGACACCACAGTATCGAGACCTCCAGCCAATGCAAAAGTGAAAACGTGCAAACAGTCACAATAATATTTTATAAACACAATAACATACCTCGTGAAATAAAACATGGAATAAACGCATACCAACAAAGCGCATCAACATAGACACGTAACACAAAACAATCTCACACAAAGACGTGAGGGGGAACAGAGGAATAAATACATAGTATGATTGGGGAATGAAAACCAGGTGTGCAGGGAACAAGACAAAACAAATGGATAAATAAAAAATGTAGCGGCGGTGGCTAGATAGCCGGTGACGTCGACCTCCGAACGCCGCCCGAACAAGGAGAGGGGCCGAGTTCGGCGGAAGTCGTGACACATTGAATAATGAAGGAAGCTTTATGTGACATATTTCTTAGTGCAAACCCAATACACCTCTTTGTTTGTCAGCTCTCTGGAGAGACCAAGCAAGAGTCCCCACTTTAAATCTTCAACACACTTCTTTTTTTTCTTAACTCCTCTTACACTGTTTAATATGCTAGATACGCCAACACGTGCATTCTGGTCTAGATTGCTTGCATACAACTTTTTGGAATCTTTGACTGTCTGTAAAGAGAAGGGCAGGTTGTACGTTGATCTTGCTGCTCTGATTGGATAGAGCAAAGATTTTTCTGTTCACTCGGTTCGTATATCATCTGATCACTTCTCATTGCACTTCTTTCAGTTTTCACACGTAACAACTGTAATTTAGACACTGACCACAGCCACACAACTACTTACCACCGCCACAAAACTTTTAACCACACAACTACTAAACCACACAACTACTGACCACAACTACTGACCACAACCACACCTACTGACCACAACTACTGATCTAACCCACTGACCACAACCACAACTACCTAACAACTACCTAAAAACTACTGACCACAACCACACAATTTATTGACTACAACTACTGAACCACAAAAGTACAGAACACAACTACTGAACCACAAAAGTACAGATCACAACTACTGACCACAACTACTTAACCTAACTACTGACCAAACCTATAGACCACAACCACACAACTACTGACCACAACTGCTGACCACAACCACATAACTACTGACCACAACTACTTATCTAACCAACTGTCCACAACAACACAACTACTGACAACAACTACTGACCACAACCACACACCTACTGACCAAAACTACTGACCACAACCACACAACTACTGACCACAAATACTGACCACAACCACACAACTACTGACCACAACTACTTATCTAACCTACTTGCCAAAACCACACAACTACTGACCACAACTACCTGACAACTACTGACTCCAGCCACACATTTTATTGACCACAACTACTGAACCACACAACTACAGACCACAACTATTGACCACAACTACTGACCACAGCTATTGACCACTCTCGATGATATGAAAGTAAAGTTTCATACAGCATAATGTGTAAGCAGCATTAGGTGAACATGGATGAGAAATACTCCTACTAGACAGATGGAAAGATATACATTCTGGAAAATGTACATTTTAGTCTATCAATACACTAAACCTGAGAAACATTTCAAAATCAACGATCCAGAACTCCTGTTTGTTATGATATGGAAACATCAAGAGCAGTTTCCCCAACTTTTGAGAAATATGCATTGAAAGAGTAAATACATGTAATTTAAACAATGGTTATGTATAGGGTGATCTGGCAGAATCAAGTCAAACAGTGGTTATGTATAGGATGATCTGGCAGAATCAAGTCAAACAGTGGTTATGTATAGGATGATCTGGCAGAATCAAGTCAAACAGTGGTTATGTATAGGATGATCTGGCAGAATCAAGTCAAACAGTGGTTATGTATAGGATGATCTGGCAGAATCAAGTCAAACAATGGTTATGTATAGGATGATCTGGCAGAATCAAGTCAAACAGTGGTTATGTATAGAATGATCTGGCAGAATCAAGTCAAACAGTGGTTATGTATAGAATGATCTGGCAGAATCAAGTCAAACAGTGGTTATGTATAGGATGATCTGGCAGAATCAAGTCAAACAGTGGTTATGTATAGAATGATCTGGCAGAATCAAGTCAAACAGTGGTTATGTATAGAATGATCTGGCAGAATCAAGTCAAACAGTGGTTATGTATAGAATGATCTGGCAGAATCAAGTCAAACAATGGTTATGTGTAGAAGGATCTGGCAGAATCAAGTCAAACAGTGGTTATGTATGGAATAATCTGGCAGAATCAAGTCAAACAGTGGTTATGTATAGGATGATCTGGCAGAATCAAGTCAAACAGTGGTTATGTGTAGAATGATCTGGCAGAATCAAGTCAAACAGTGGTTATGTGTAGAATGATCTGGCAGAATCAAGTCAAACAGTGGTTATGTGTAGAATGATCTGGCAGAATCAAGTCAAACAGTGGTTATGTATAGAATGATCTGGCAGAATCAAGTCAAACAATGGTTATGTGTAGAATGATCTGGCAGAATCAAGTCAAACAGTGTTTATGTATAGGATGATCTGGCAGAATCAAGTCAAACAGTGGTTATGTATAGAATGATCTGGCAGAATCAAGTCAAACAGTGGTTATGTGTAGAATGATCTGGCAGAATCAAGTCAAACAGTGGTTATGTATAGAATGATCTGGCAGAATCAAGTCAAACAATGGTTATGTGTAGAATGATCTGGCAGAATCAATTCAAACAGTGGTTATGTATAGGATGATCTGGCAGAATCAAGTCAAACAGTGGTTATGTATAGAATGATCTTGCAGAATCAAGTCAAACAGTGTTTATGTGTAGAATGATCTGGCAGAATCAAGTCAAACAGTGGTTATGTATAGAATGATCTGGCAGAATCAAGTCAAACAGTGGTTATGTATAGAATGATCTGGCAGAATCAAGTCAAACAGTGGTTATGTATAGAATTATCTGGCAGAATCAAGTCAAACAGTGGTTATGTATAGAATGATCTGGCAGAATCAAGTCAAACAGTGGTTATGTATAGAATGATCTGGCAGAATCAAGTCAAACAATGGTTATGTATAGAATGATCTGGAAGAATCAAGTCAAACAGTGGGTATGTATAGAATGATCTGGCAGAATCAAGTCAAACAGTGGTTATGTGTAGAATGATCTGGCAGAATCAAGTCAAACAGTGTTTATGTATAGGATGATCTGGCAGAATCAAGTCAAACAGTGGTTATGTATAGAATGATCTGGCAGAATCAAGTCAAACAGTGGTTATGTGTAGAATGATCTGGCAGAATCAAGTCAAACAGTGGTTATGTATAGAATGATCTGGCAGAATCAAGTCAAACAATGGTTATGTATAGAATGATCTGGCAGAATCAATTCAAACAGTGGTTATGTATAGGATGATCTGGCAGAATCAAGTCAAACAGTGGTTATGTATAGAATGATCTGGCAGAATCAAGTCAAACAGTGGTTATGTGTAGAATGATCTGGCAGAATCAAGTCAAACAGTGGTTATGTATAGAATGATCTGGCAGAATCAAGTCAAACAGTGGTTATGTATAGAATGATCTGGCAGAATCAAGTCAAACAATGGTTATGTATAGAATGATCTGGCAGAATCAAGTCAAACAGTGGTTATGTATAGAATGATCTGGCAGAATCAAGTCAAACAGTGGTTATGTGTAGAATGATCTGGCAAAATCAAGTCAAACAGTGGTTATGTATAGAATTATCTGGCAGAATCAAGTCAAACAGTGGTTATGTATAGAATGATCTGGCAGAATCAAGTCAAACAGTGGTTATGTATAGAATGATCTGGCAGAATCAAGTCAAACAATGGTTATGTATAGAATGATCTGGCAGAATCAAGTCAAACAGTGGGTATGTATAGAATGATCTGGCAGAATCAAGTCAAACAGTGGTTATGTGTAGAATGATCTGGCATAATCAAGTCAAACAGTGGTTATGTGTATAATGATCTGGCATAATCAAGTCAAACAGTGGTTATGTATAAGATGATCTGGCAGAATCAAGTCAAACAGTGGGTATGTATAGAATGATCTGGCAGAATCAAGTCAAACAGTGGTTATGTGTAGAATGATCTGGCAGAATCAAGTCAAACAGTGGTTATGTGTAGAATGATCTGGCAGAATCAAGTCAAACAGTGGTTATGTATAGGATGATCTGGCAGAATCAAGTCAAACAGTGGTTATGTATAGGATGATCTGGCAGAATCAAGTCAAACAATGGTTATGTGTAGAATGATCTGGCAGAATCAAGTCAAACAGTGGTTATGTATAGAAGGATCTGGCAGAATCAAGTCAAACAGTGGTTATGTATAGAATGATCTGGAAGAATCAAGTCAAACAGTGGTTATGTATAGAAGGATCTGGCAGAATCAAGTCAAACAGTGGTTATGAATGGGATGATCTGGCAGAATCAATTCTCCTCAGTAGTCACCTGTATATCGTTACTCTACACAGGATTGAAACAATCCTGATTGAGCATCATTAGGTCAATATGAATGAGAAAAACTATTGGACAAATGCAACATGTTTTCTGGGAAGTATATTTTTCAAACAAATCAAAAAGTGCAATAAGTTAAGCAGTTTAAATGTTTTTCACTTTAATTGGAATATGGACAAATGTTCTGTCTTTTTGGTCTTCGTTGCATAATGAAGGCACTTGTTTGTCATGCCATCAGCTTGAATAAAATGTTATCAACTTCTTCCACGACCACAAAAATACATTCAAAGAGTAAAAGCGAGCCCCACATCTTTACTTGTAAAGTTACCATCTAGTTATTTCTTACTGTTGTTGCATTGTCGAAAACGAAGTAAGCATTTCATTGATTGGTATATGCCATGTACAGTACCAGTCAGAAGTTTGGACACATCTACTCATTCCATTGTTTTTCTATATTTTTACTATTTTCTAGATTGGCAAATAATTGTGAAGACATCAAAACTATGAAATAACGCAAATGGAATCATGAAATAACCAAAAAGTTGTGAGGTGACAAGGTAGTGGTGGTATACAGAAGACATCCCTATTTGAAAGAACTGCTCAAATAAGCAAAGAGAAACGACAGTCCATCATTACTTTCAGACATGAAGGTCAGTCAATCTGGACAATGTCAAGAACTTTGAAAGTTTCTTCAAGTGCAGTCACAAAAACCCTCAAGACCTGTGATGAAACTGGCTCTAATGAGGACCACTACAGGAAAGGAATACCCAGAGTTACCTTTGCTGCAGAGGATACATTCATTAGAGTTAACCCTTGAATAGGTCGGTGTGTCCAAAAAAGTTGACAGCTGCTGTGTATCCTGGATATACAACTAATAAAACTTGAATTTAGGTTGCATGGTGGTGCTGCTGGTGATTTGTGTCTATAGCTACGATAGTCGAAGGAGGAGAAAAACATTCAAACACCAAACATTCACAGAGCAACAAGCTAACTCTGACTGTGTGTGTCTCTCTCTCTCTCTCTCTCTCTCTCTCTCTCTCTCTCTCTCTCTCTACTGGGGATACGTCTGATGTATTACAGCAGCAGAGGATCAATTAATCCACTCACAGAGCCCAGCGCCGTCTCTCCACCTTCACCCTTACCCAGGAGAGAGTGCTCTTCCTCTGTCTGCGAGGCGGCTTCCTATGTCTGGTGCCCTGAGTTGCAGCCCACTCGCTTGTCTCCTGCTCTATCCCTGTGGCTGGTGCTTCTGTGCTCCACCATCTCCCTATGGCAGCCTCTCCATATGTCAGCTACCCTGTGCTCCACCACACCAGGTCGGAAGCTACCATGAGTCAGAATCCCCATCCCTGCCCAGCAACTTGTACATCCTGAAGCTTCAGCCATACAGGCATAGCCTCCAGTCAGTATCTAGCTGTTTTAGTCAGGGTAGGTGTCTGTGTTATGGTCGGTGGGTGGATGAACAGGGGGACAGAAGAAGGTGTGTTGGAGGATGTGGTGCCAGGGGTTGATGGAGGGATAGAAGAAGGGGTGGAAAAAGGGAAGGATGGAGGGATGGATGGAATAAGATGTATATTGGAGAGAGGATCTGATGCTTGGGGTGAAGGGAAGGATGCAGGGATAGAAACATGTTTTTATTGGAGGAGAGAATGTGATGACTGGGATGGATGGAGGGAAGGATGGAGGGAAGGATGCAGGTATAGAAACGGGTGTGTATTGGAGGAGAGAATGTGATGACTGGGGTGGATGAAGGGAAGGATGCTGGGATAGAAAACGATGTGCATTGGAGGAGAGAATGTGGTGCCGACACGATCGTTTTGATTAATGGACCTCTCTCTGGCCGTGAGTGACAAATTATTAGGGTTGGTCCACTCGTTCATCACTGTCACCGCTGCAATGCTAGTGTTTGCGGTGTCTCCTGGTCGGTCCACCACAATCTCCCCCTTATTTCCTCCACCTGGCCCTTGAGATCCCACTGCAAAGAAGAAGGGGAGGAGAGATTTGATGATACAAGGAGAGGAGATAAGAGAGGAAAAGAGAGGAAAATTATATGAGAGGAGAGGAAGATGAGATGAGAGGAAGATGAGGTAAGAGGAGAGAAAGATTAGATGAGGAGAAGAGAGGAGAAGAGAGATGAGATGAAGAGATGAGATTAGAGTGGAGGAGAAGAGAGGAAGGGAGAGGAAAATAAGATGAGAAGAGGAAGATGAGTGCAAAGGAAGATGAGAGGAAGATGAGAAGAGAGGAAGATGAGATGAGAAGAGGGAGATGAGAGGAGAGAAAGATGAGATGAGAGGAGATGAGAGGAGAGAAAGATGAGATGAGAGTAGAGAAAGAGGAGAGGAGAAGAGAGGAAATATAGGCTAAAAGGAGAGAAAGATAAGAGGAAAGGAAGATGATATGAGAGGAGGAAAAAGATGAGAGGAGAGAAAGATGAGAGGAGAGGAAGATGAGAGGAGAGGAAGATAAGATGAGAGGAGATGAGAGGAGAGATGGGATGAGACGAGAAGAGGAGAGGGGATGATAGAGGAGGAGAAGAGAGGAAAGGAGAGGAAGATGAGAGGAGAGGGAAATGAGAGGAGAGGGAGAGGAGAGGAAGATGAGATGAGAGGAGAGAAAGATGAGAGGAGAGGAGATGAGTGGAGATGATAGGCGAGGAGAGGAGAAATGAGATGAGAGGAAGATCAGATGAGAGGAAAGGAGATGAGAGGAGAGGAAAGATGAGAGGAGAGTAGATGAGATGAAAGGTGAGAGGATAGGAGATGAGATGAGAGGAGAGGAGAGGAAAGATGAGAGGAGAGGAGATGAGCGGAGATGAAAGATGAGAGGAGAGGAAAGATGAGATGAGAGGAAGATGAGATGAGAGGAAGGTGAGATGAGAGGAGATAAAGATGACAGGAGAGGAAATATGACAGAAGAGGAAAGAAAAATGAGAGGAGAGTAGATGAGATGAAAGGAAAGATGATAGGGGAGGAGATGAGATGAGATGAGAGGAGAGGAAGATGAGGTGAGAGGGGGAATGGAAAAGGAAGAGAAGAGGGAATGGAAGAAAAGGGAGATCGAGCGAGCGAAGGAGGAGAGGAAGGAGGACGTTGGATGGGGATGGAGAGAATGAGTGATAGATGAGGAGGAGGGAAGAAGAAGACCAGAGAATGAAGATTAGCCTTTAAAATGAGGTGTGTTGTGTTGTTCACACCTCATAGCACTTTTCCACGTCACTGACTGCACAACCATTACAAAACATGATGCCTCGCGTGCCACTACGATGGCCTGGTATTGTATTATTAAAGTTAATTTCAGAGAAAGGGGGTCTGATACGACGGTGTGCCATTGAACAGCTGAGTCTCGACCTGTGGCTCTGAATGCCTGTCCCCTAATTAAGCAGGTGGAGCATTGGGAATCTTATCAGTTAGCTCCAACGCTGCTGCCAAGATAATGTTTAGAAGTGGTGGGAGAGAAGAGAATTAACTAAATACCAAACAAGCCTGCTAAACCATGACAAGATGAGATGAGACTGGATAAAAATGAGAGGAGGTGAGAGGAGAGAAATATGAGATGAGAGGAGATAAAGAGGAGAGGAGACAGGAAAGATGAGATAAAATGAGAGAGAGATGAGAGGAAATAAAGATTAGATGAGAGGAAGTTGAGATGAGAGGAGAGGAAGATGAGAGGAGAGGAAGATGAGATGAGAGGAGAGGAATATGAGAGAAGGGAAAGATGAGAGGAGAGGAAGATGAGATAAGAGGAGAGGAGAGGAGAGGGAAGATGATAGGAGAGGAAAGATGATAGGTGAGGAGAGGAAAGATGAGTTGGGAGGAGAGAAAGATGAGATGAGAAGAGAGAAAGATGAGATGAGAGGAGAGAAAGATGAGATGAGAAGAGAGAAAGATAAGATGAGAGGAGAGGAGATGAGCCGAGATGAGAGGAAAGATGAGATGAGAGGAGAGGAGCGAAAGATGAGGAGAGTAGATGAGATGAGAGGAGATGAGAGGAGAGGAAAGATGAGAGGAGAGGAAAGGAAGGTGAGAAGAGGGAATGGAAGCGGAGGGAGATCGAGCGAGCGAAGGAGGAGTGGAGGGAGGACGATGGATGGGGAAGGAGAGAATGGGTGGCAGATGAGGAGGAGGGAGGAGGGAGGAAGAAGACCCAGAGGAGAATGAAGATTAGCCTTTAGAAGGAGGTGTGTTGCGTTGTTCACACCTCATAGCCCTTTTCCACATCACTGACTGCACAACCATTACAAAACCTGATCCCTCAACACTTCACCTCACTGCAGATTGACTGTACGCGCATGTTGGTCTGAAAAAGTCACTTTAATGGCTACATTCGGGCCACTACGATGGCCTGGTATTGTATTATTAAAGTTAATTTCAGAGAAAGGGGGTCTGATAAGACGGTGTGCCATTGAACAGCTGAGTCTCGACCTGTGGCTCTGAATGCCTGTCCCCTAATTAAGCAGGTAGAGCATTGGGAATCTTATCAGTTAGCTCCAACGCTGCTGCCAAGATAGTGTTTAGAAGTGGTGGGAGAGAAGAGAATTAACTAAATACCAAACAAGCCAGCTAAACCATGACAAAGCAGCTCAGCTGTCATCTTACCCGCTCCTGTTGCATTGGGATGGGCATTCCACAGACAAACACACACTTTTGTGGAGAAGAAATTCACAGAGAAAGATTCATACACACTCACATGCAAATCACACACACAGACAGCCAGATAGGAAAGCATACACACACACGCTCTCCCCCTTCATCTTTCTCACATTCAAACAAAATCACACACACCTGGGGAGCAGAGAGAGAGAGCAGCCTGGTCTCATAGCCTAGACATAGTAACATAGTAAATAACATTTGGATATTCAAATTAACATGATATGTTACGTTTCGTAAGGTTACACAAAAAGAGGGTGGTTGGTTGGTGTGAGTGCGTAAGTGTATAACGCAAATGTCTAGCAACCCTAAGGATCTGTGTTCGAATCTCATCATGGACAAATTTAGCATTTTAGCTAATTAGCAACATTGCTACTTCACTGAACAAAAATATAGATGCAACATGTAGTGTTGGTCCCATGTTTCATGAGCTGAAATAAAAGATCCCCGAAATGATCCATACACACGAAAAGCTTATTTCTCTCACATGATGTGCAGAAATTTGTTTAAATCTCTGTTAGTGAGCATTTCTGCTTTGCTAAGATAATCCATCCACCTGACAGATGTGGCAAATCAAGAAGATGATTAAGCAGCATGATCATTATACAGGTGCACCTTGTGCTGGAAACAATAAAAGGCCAATTTAAAATGTGCAGTTTTTCCTCACAACACAATGACATAGATGTCTCAAATGTTGAGGGAGCGTGCAATTGACTGCAGGAATACCCACCAGAGGTGTTGCCAGATAATTTCTCTACCATAAACCACCTACAAAGTCGTTTTAGAGAATTTGTCAGTACATCCAACCAGCATCACAATCATGTGTATGGCGTCGTGTGGGTGAGTGGTTAGGGTTAAGGTTAGGGTTAGGCTTACCCTAACCCTAAACCTGGACGGCAGGAAGCTTGGCCCCAGTGATATACTGGGCAGAACGCACAAACATTTGTAGTGCCTTGCGGTCAGAGGCTGAGCAGTTGCCATACCAGGTTGTGATGCAACCAGTAATGCTCTGAAATGCTCTCGATGGTGCAGCTGTAAAGCTTTTTGAGGATCTGAGGACCCATGCCCATTCTTTTCAGTCTTCTGAGGGAGAATAGTCATTATAGTGCACCTGAGTCCAGGTTAGAGAGAGAGAGAGAGAGAGAGAGAGAGAGAGAGAGAGAGAGAGAGAGAGAGAGAGAGTGATAGAGAGAGAGAGAGAGAGAGAGAGAGAGAGAGAGAGAGAGAAGACAACGTTGTTGTTTTCTTAATAAGGAGGGTTGCAGTTCGATCCTCTATCGTCTCTCCTTTGACAAGCGGAGGGCAGGGCGGAGCCTGTGATGGATGAGCAGTGGACAGCTGTCGGCCGGCAGCGAGACAATAAGGCAGGGGGCACCCAACGGAGGCTCACCTAATTCCCAGGTCTTATTTTGTCAATAAACACCAGCCAGTGGTACTCAATTAGACGGCTCTATTGAATGAGTTCCCTGGGCTGTGTCAGATGTCAGCTGGCTACACAGTTTGACATCTGTTTCAGACACTTCTCTCAGAGATTAGAAGACATGAAAATAGAAGACAGGAGAAAATAAATAGGAAGTAGGGGGATAGAGAGAGAGGTGAGAGAGGGTGAGAGAGTGGGGGAGGGAAGGTGAGAGAGGGTGAGAAAGAGGGCGAGAGAAGGTGAGACGAGGGAGGGAATGTGAGAGAGGGAGAGAGAGAGGAAAGGGTAGGAGAGAGAGACAGAGAGAGAGAGAGAGAGAGAGAGAGAGAGAGAGAAAGGGTGAGAGATAGAGGGGTAAAGGGGAGGTGAGAGAGGGATGAGAATGAGATATAGAGGAGGGAGTGAGAGAGGGAAAGAGAGAAAGAGAGGAAGGGGGGGATAGAGGGAACGGGTGATAGTGTGTGTGTGAGAGAAAGAGGGTGAAAGAGAAGTTTCAAAGTTTATTCGCCACATGCACAAGATACATGTTACATTCTGACCATAGTTTTGTTATTTTATTATTTGTTTTAGTATGGTCAGGGACTTGAGTTGGGGTGGGCAGTCTATGTTTGTTTTTCTATGTTGGTTTTTGTGTTCGGCCTAGTATGGTTCTCAATCAGAGGCAGGTGTCGTTAGTTGTCTCTGATTGAGAATCATACTTAGGTAGCCTGGGTTTCACTTTTGGTTTGTGGGTGTTTGTTTCCGTGTGAGTGTTTGGGCCACACGGTACTGTTTTGGTTTTGGTTTTGTTCACATCGGTTATTGTTTTGTATTTCAGTGTTCAGTTTGTTTCAATTAAATATCATCACTTACCACGCTGCGCTTTGGTCCGATCCTTACTCCTCCTCAGACGAAGAGGAGGAAATCCGTTACAATACAACAGTTGTAAAACAGAAATGTGAAATTCTTACTTCCGAGCTCTTTCCCAACAATGGAGTGAAAATAATAATAATAAACATAATAATAATAACAGAGATAATAATTGAAAATAGAATAGAAAAAAAGTATGATAGCATGTAAGGTGCAGCATGTAAGGTGCAGGGTTGAGTAACTGGGTGGTAGCCGGCTAGTGATGGCTATTTAACAGTCTGATGGCCTTGAGATAGAAGCTGTTTTTCAGTCTCTCTGTCCCACCTATGCTGACCTCGCCTTCTGGATGATTGCGGGGTGAGCAGGCCGTGGCTCGGGTGGTTGATGTCCTTGATTATGTTTTTTGCCTTCCTGTGACATCAGGTGCTGTAGGTGTCCTAGATGGCAGGCAGTGTGCCCTCGGTGATGTGTTGGGCAGACCGCACCACCCTCTGGAGAGCCCTGCAGTTGCGGGCGATGCAGTTTCCGTAGCGGGCGGTGCAGTAGGATGCAGAATACTCTTAATTGCACATCTTTAAACGTTTGTGAGGGTCCTAGGGGGCCAATCCAAATTTCTTCAGCCTCCTGAGGTTGAAGAGGCGCTGTTGCACCTTTTTCACCACACTGTCTGTGTGAATGGACCATTTCAGACTGTCAGTTATGTGTATACCGAGGAACCTGAAGTTTTCCACCTTCTCCACTGCGGTCCCATCAATGTGAATAGGAGTCCACGATCAGCTCCTTCATTTTGTTGACGTTGAGGGAGAGGTTATGTTCCTGGAACCACTCCACCCTCACTTCCTCCCTGTAGGCTGTCTCGGCAATGTTGGTAATCAGACTGTGTCATCTGCAAACTTGATGATTGAGTTGGAGGTGTGTTTGGCCACGCACTCATGGGTGAATAGGCAGTACAGGTGGGGGCTGAGGGGCCCCTGTGTTGAAGATCAGTGAGCTGGAGGTATTGTTTCCTACCTTCACCACCTGGGAGTGGCCTCTCAGGATGTCTAGGAACCAGTTACAAAGGGCTGTGTTCAAACCCAGGTCCCAGAGCTTGATGTTGAGCTTGAAGGGTACTATGGTGTTATAGGCTGAGCTATGGTCAATGAACAGCATTCTTACATAGGTATTCCTCTTGTACAGATGGGATAGGGCAGTGTGCAGAGGGGCGGTAAGCAAATTGAAGTGGGTCTAGGGTGTCAGGTAAGGTAGAGATGATATGATCCTTAACTAGCCTCTCAAAGCGCTTCATGATGGCAGAAGTAAGAGCTATGGGGCGATAATCATTTAGTTCAGTTACCTTTGCTTTCTTGGGTACAGGAACAATGGTGGACATCCTGAAGCAAGTGGGGACAGCAGACTGGGAGAGATTTAGGAGGATGCGGCTAGGGATGCTGTCTGGGCCAGGAGCCTTGCGAGGATTAACATGCTTGAACATCTTACTCACGTCGGCCACGGAGAAGGAGAGCCCACAGTCCTTGATAGCGGGCCTCTTCGATGGCACTGTGTTATCCTCAAAGTGGGCGCAGAAGGTGTTTAGCTTGTCGGAGAGAAAGATGTTGGTGTCCGCCACATGGCTGGTTTTCCCTTTGTAATCTATGATTGTCTGTAGACCCTGCCACATTCGTCTCGTGTCTGAGCCGTTGAATTGCGACTCCACTTTGTTTCTGTATTGACATTTTGCCTGTTTTATTGCCTTACGGAGTAATTGCACTGTTCCTATTCGACCATGTTCCCAGTCCCCTTGCCATGGTTAAATGCGGTGGTTTGTGCTTTCAGTTTAGCGCGAATGCTGACATCTATCCACAATTTCTGGTTGGGTAGGTTTTAATGGTCACAGTGGGAACAACATCCCCTATACACTTCCTGATGAACTCAGTCACCGTGTCTGTGTATATATCACAGTTATTTTCCGAGGCTACCCGGAACATATCCCTGTACGCTTGATAAAAACAATATTGAAGCATCGATTCCGAGTACTACAGTCAATGTGTGACAGAACTTCGATAGCTTTTTCCTCAAATTTGGTTTGTTAAATTCCCCAGCTACTATAAATGCGACCTCAGGATATGTGGTTTCCAGTTTGCATAAAGTCCAGTGTAGTTCCTTGAGGGTCGTTGTGGTATCGGCTTGAGGGGGAAAATACACGGCTATGACTATAACCGAAGAATTCTCTTTGGAGGTAATAAGGCCGGCATTTGATTGTCAGTGAACTAAAGGACTTGATTTTCTCTACGTTATCACAATCACACCACGAGTGGTTAATCATGAAGCATACACCACTGCCTTTCTTCATCCCGGAGAGTTCTTTATTCCTGTCTGTGCAATGTACTCACAACCCAGCTGGCTGTATGGATGGGGACAGTATATCCAGAGAGAGCCATGATTCCGTGAAATAGAGTATGTTACAGTCCCTGATGTTCCTGATGGGCTAATAATGTAATTAATAACACACAAAAAATCAAAACAATGCAAAGTTGCTTAGGAGCTAGAAGCAGAGCTGCTATGTCTCTTGGCGCCATCTTACAAAGGTATTGATTGATGTGAGTTTCTGTGCCTTTGCCTCCCCACGCACTGTTGTCACCATATCTATTGCGGCCGATAATATCAAAGTCTCTGCAATAGCGTTTTTTCATAGCGGGCCAAGCGATTCATCATGGGATTTAGTGAAGTGTAACGGTCAAGTGTGGCCTTTTCCCATGATCTAAGGGCACTCTCTGGTTGAATTTTATATTTTATATTTAATAATTTTTATTCACATTTTTTTTATTTTGACCCCCCCCCTTTGTTCAGGGACACATTATTCAATTTATATTAGTCTCATGTCTGTTGAACCTGTTCAGTTCATGTCTCAGTTGTTGAATCTTTTTATATGTTCATACAAATATTTTTGCATGTTAAGTTTGCTGAAAATAATTGCAGTTGACAGTGAGAGGACGTTTCTTTTTTTGCTGAGTTTATTTAAATAGTACCTGAGCTTGGACACGCCTACTCATTCAAGGGTTTTCCTTTATTTTTTTACTATTTTCTACATTCTGAAATAATCATGAAGACATCGAAACTATGAAATAGCACATATGGAGTCATGTGGTAACCAAAAAAGTGGTAAACAATTTAAAATATATTTTAAATTTGAGATTCTTCGTTAAAGCCACCCTTTGCCTTGATGACAGCTTTCTCACAACCAGTTCATGAGGTTGTGCCTTGTTAAAGCATAAGCTATCCATAAGCTTGGACGTAATAAGCTAGTAGGTCCCCATCATAAGAATACAAAAACACAACCATTAAGCATTTCCCAATTGAAATGCACAACTATTGCTTCCCATTGGAAAAAAAAAACATTTTACCTTTAGCACGCAAAGTAACCAGTGACCTAAAGTTTAACGTGGAACTGACAGCATTTTAACTACTTTGCAGATATGAAACAAACAGGCAATCATAAAATTCCCAGTTTATGCTACAAGTAAAATCAAATCAAACTTAATTTCTCACATGGGCCAAATACAACAAGTGTAACAAGTGTAGACCTTACCATGAAATGCTTACTTACAAGCCCTTAACCGACGGTGCAGCTCAAGAAGAGTTAAGAATTTTTTAACCAAATAAATTAAATTAAAAAATGATAAAAAGTAACACAATAACATAAAAATAACAAGGTTATATACAGAGGGTACTGGTACCGAGTCAGTGTGCGGGGATACAGGTTAGAGGTAATTTGTACATATAGGAAGGCATGAAGTGACTATGCATAGATAATAAACAGTGAGTAGCAGTTCTGTACAAAACAAATGGAGGGGGGTCATTGTAATAGTCCGATGGCCATTTGATCAATTGTTCAGCAGTCTTATGGCTTGGGGGTAGAAGCTGTTAAGGAGACTTTTGGTCATAGACTTTAGCACTCCCGTACCGCTTGCAGTTCAATAGCAGAGAAAACAGTCTATGACTTGGGTGACTGGAGTCTCTGACAATTTATTGGCTTTCCTCTGAAACCGCCTATTATATAGGTCCTGGATTGCAGGAAGCTTGGCCCCAGTGATGTACTGGGCGGTACACACTACCCTCTATAGCGCCTTACTGCCTTGCCGAGCAGTTGCCATTCCAGGCAGTGATGAATCTTATCAGGATGCTCTCGATGGTGCAGCTCTAGAACTTTTTGAGGATCTGGGGATCCATGACAAATCTTTTCAGTCTCCTGAGGGGGAAAAGATTTTGTTGTGCCCTCTTCACGACTGTCTTGGTGTGTTTGAACCATGATAGATCGTTGGTGATGTGGACACCAAGGAACTTGAAACTCTCAACCCACTCGACTAGAGCCCCATTGATGTTAATGGGGGCATGTTTGGTCCGCCTTTTCCTGTAGTCCACGATCAGCTCCTTTGTCTTGCTCACATTGAGGGAGAGGTTGTTGTTCTAGCACCACACTGCCAGTTCTCTGACCTCCTCCCTATAGGCTGTATCATCATTGTCGGTGATCAGGCCTACCACTGTTGTGTCTACCACTGGAGTACAGGAAGGGACTAAGTACACCCCTGAGGGGCCCCAGTGTTGAGGATCAGCGTGGCAGACGTGTTGTTGCCTACCCTTAACACCTGGGGGCGGCACGTCGGGAAGTCCAGGATCTAGTTGCAGAGGGAGGTGTTTAGTCCCAGGGTCCTTAGCTTAGTGATGAGCTTCATGGGCACTATGGTGTTGAACGCTGAGCTGTAGGCAGTGAACAGCATTCTCACATAAGTGTTCCTTTTGTCCAGATGGGAAAGGGCAGTGTGGAGTGCGATTGAGATTGCATCATCTGTGGATCTGTTTGGGCGGTATGCGAATTGGAGTGGGTCTAGGGTATCCAGGTTGATGCTGTTGATGTGAGCCATGACCAGCCTTTCAAAGCACTTCATGGCTACCGACGTGAGTGCTACGGCGCATAATCATTTATGCAGGTTACCTTTGCTTCCTTGGGCACAGGGAATATGGTGGTCTCCTGAAACATGTAGGTATTACACACTCAGTCAGAGAGAGGTTACAAATCTCATTGATGACACTTGCCAATTGGTCCACGCATGCTTTGAGTACACCTCCTGGTAATCCATCTGCCCCCGTGGCCTTTTGAATGTAGACCTGCTTAAAGGTCTTGCTCACATCGGCTACCGAGACAGTTATTACACAGTCATCCAGAAGAGCTGGTGCTCTCGTGCATGCTTTAGTATTGGTCTCTTCTAAATGACCATAAACGGCATTTAGCTAATCTGTTAGGCTTGTGTCACTGAACAGCTCAGGTCTGGATTTACCTTTGTAGTCCATAATAGTTTTCAAGCCCTGCCATATCCGAGGAGCGTCACAGCCGGTGTAGTAGGATTCAATCTTTATCCTGTATTGACGCTTTGCTTTTTTGATAGTTCGTCTGAGGGCATAGCGGGATTTCTTACAGGCGTCCGGATTAGTGTCCCACTCCTTGAAAGCGTCAGCTCTAGCATTTAACTCGATGCGAATGTTGCCTGTTATCCATGGCTTCTGGTTGGGATATGTACGTACGTTCACTGTGGGGACGTCGTCGAAGCCGATGACTGAGGTGGTATACTCCTCAATGCCATTGTATGAATCCCAGAACATTTTCAAGTCTGTGCTAGCAAAACAGTCCTGTAGAGTAGCATCATCATCATCTGACCACTTCCTGCTTTAGTTTTTGCTTGTGAGCAGGAATCAGGAGGATAGAATTATGGTCAGATTTGCCAAATGGAGGGTGGGGGAGAGCTTTGTATGTATCTCTGTATGTGGAGTAAAGGTGGTCTAGAGTTGTTTTTCCTGTGGTTGCACATGTGACATCCTGGTTGAAATTTGGTAAAAACTGATTTAAGTTTGCCGGCATTAATGTCCCTGGCCAGTTGGAGCGTCGCTTCAGGGTGAACATTTTCTTGTTTGCTTATGTCCTTATAGAGTTGGTTGAGTGCGGTCTTAGTGCCAGCATCGGTCTGTGGTGGTAAATAGACGGCTATGAAAAATATAGATGAAAACTCTCTTGGTAGAGAGTGTGGTCTACAGCTTATCGTAAGGCACTCTAACTCGAGACTACCTCAAGATATACATGCCTGTGACGATAACCGAGGAGAGTTCTCTTTGGGGATAATGCTGTTGGCATTTGATTGTGAGGAATTCTAGGTCAGGTGAACAAAAGAACTTGAGTTCTTGTATGTTGTTACAATTGCACCATGAGTCGTTAATCATGAAACATACTCCGCCCTTCTTCTTACCAGAGAGATGTTTGTTCCTGTCGGCGTGATGCACTGAAAATCCCGTTGGCTGTACGGACTCTGAAACATGTCCCCAGCTAGCCCTTTCTCCGTGAAATAGAGTATGTTACAATCCCGGATATCTCTTTGGAAAGCAACTCTTGCCCTAGTTTCGTTCACTTTGGAACTGGACATTAGCAAGTAATATACTTGGAAGTGGTGGGTGGTGTGCGCGCATCCGAAGCCTCACTAGAAGACAACTCCGGCACCCTCTCCTCCGATGGCATTGTTTTGGGTCGGCCTCTGGAATCAGTTCAAATGCCCTGGAAGGTGCAGACAAAGGATCCGCTTTGGTTTTGCTGGTAAGTTGACATCTCTCTGATATCCAATAGTTCTTCCCGGCTGTATGTAAAAACACTTAAAAACACAGAACATAATTTTAAATAATAATATATAATAATAATTATTATTATATTATTATAATAATTATTTTATGAATCCTTAGCCCTTCTCTGAAGGCATAGAAGGCCCATTGTTCCGCATTGTGTTTAGGTTAGTAATCATTTGTAGAGGGGCTCTATTTTCCCTCAGCATGCATTTTTTCACTATTCTGATGTCTAAAGAATCCATATGTTGTTCTGAAATATGAACACAGAAATACTGGACTCTTATTATGGTGGTGATTTGACGAAATTAGAATCATGGTCTTAAATTTGACTTTAAGGGATCTCGGTCTTGACAGGGTCTCACCCCCCTCCAATCTTGGTCTTGACTCAAACTCGGTTTGCTCTGGTCTTGATCTTTAATTAGTCTCACTTTAGATGGTCTCAAACACAACACAACACTGCCCTGCCCTAAACACCCACATATACACTACTGATACTCTGTTTGTCAAATATCCTGATGCTGAGTCAGCTTACCTCCATACATACAGTATCTACCTCTATCACTCCAATATCCCTGCACATTGTTAATATGGCACTGGAACTGACCCTGTATATAGTATGCTTACCCCTATTCATATCTACCCCTATCACTCCAGTATCCCTGCACATTGTTAATATGGTACTGGGAATGACCCTGCAACTTTATTTAACTAGGCAAGTCAGTTAAGAACAAATTCTTAATTACAATGACGGCCTACCAAAAGGCAAAAGGCCTCCTGCGGGGACGGGGGCCTGGGATTAAAATCAAAAAACAAAAACATATATAAATATAGGACAAAACACACATCACAACAAGAGAGACAACACAACACTACATAAAGAGAGACCTAAGACAACAACATAGCAAGGCAGCAACACATGACAACACAGCATGGTAGCAATACAACATAACAACAACATGGTAGCAACACAACATGGTAGCAGCACAAAACATGGTACAAACATTATTGGGCACAGACAACAGCACAAAGGTCAAGAAGATAGAGACAGCAATACATCACACAAAGCAGCCACAACTGTCAGTAAAAGTGTCCATGATTGAGTCTTTGAATGAAGAGATTAAGATAAAACTGTCCAGTTTGAGTGTTTGTTGCAGCTCGTTCCAGTTGCTAGCTGCAGCGAACTGAAAAGAGAAGTGACCCAGGGATGTGTGTGCTTTGGGGACCTTTAACAGAATGTGACTGTTATTTTTCAAATGTCTTTTTACTGTTGTTTTACTTCTTTTTCTTACCTACACACACACACAGACATACCTTTTTTTCACACTATTGGTTAGAGCCTGTAAGTAAGCATTTCACTGTAAGGTGAAACCTGTTGTATTCGGCACACATGACAAATAAACTTTGGTTTGATTTGAAGTACTTGTATGAGGTGACAACCTCAAGCTCTAAACCCTCAGAGGAAGTAATAACTCCTGTGGGAAGAGGGGCATTCTTCTTACCAAACCACTTTGTTTTAGAGGTGTTCTGGACAAGGTTGTGGGTAGAGAAAGTTTGTTGGACAATAAGAAAGCTTTGTTGTAGAGCATTTATCACAAAATCCGGGGAGGGGCCAGCTGAGTATAAGGCATGTAAATGCAGGATGAGAGAGATTCCTACTGCCTGAGCTATGTTCTTGACGTTCATTGAGAAGAGAGTGATTACTGCATTGTTTGGGTTAGAGCTAGCAAAAAAGGAATTTCACTGTACTTGTGCATTTGACATTTAAACTTGAAACTTGGTTTGTTTTGCAACTTTGCTCTTGCTGGGTGAGTTTGTTTTGCATTGCCCTGTGCACTGGATGGGTGGAGATTTCCCTTAAGGACCAATGAAATGGTCTTAAATGTGCAAACTCCACCCATCCAAGGCACTGGGCCATGTTAAACAAACTGTCCCATTCTCTCTGACCCCTAAACTCTCACGCATGACCTCCCATTGTCCCAGAGCCTCCTGTCTAACACTGATCACAGTCTCTCTGACATGAAGTTACTCCAGGAGGCAGGTTTATGGTGCATAGAGCTTCTCCACTCCTCATATGAGTAATTAGTTCTTCAAATAGTATCGGTAGGGAGCCAATCGCCTAAGGAGTTGGACCTATAATCGAAAGCTGGATGCTTCGAATCCCAGGCCAGGCTCTAGAAAAAAGGAGGGAATTGATCTGGCAAATGGAGGGCTGCTGGGTTCACATCCTAAAGACATTTCCCCTACTGTTTGGCCCTTGAGCAAGGCCATTAACACTGCAACCACTGCAGCTTGACCAAGTGCTCACCTCAACTGTGAGTGATGTGTGCTGTTATGACTTACTGACACTGACATGGAGTGCTCCATGTTCCTGCTGGTAACAGACCTTAACCTGGATGCAGGGAAATGTCCTGCCTATGGTCTCCACCAGGCTCCTTGGAAATCAGCTGACAAATCTGCATGAATCAACAAAAGAAAATTGTACCAGTATTTCGACATTTGTTGACAGCCACCGCCTTTTTTTATTCAGGAGTGTACAGGTTTTTGTTCTAGCACTTTAATAACACTCCACTCAACTAATTGTGGTCTAAATTGAAGACCACGATTAGTTGAGTGAGATGTGTGTGTTTGTTACGTCCGTCGTTGAATGATTGAGACCAAAGCGCAGAGTACATATTTCTTTAATACTGAACTCCAACAAAATACAAAAACCGAAAGTAACGTTCTGCAGGGCTAGACAGCAACTATGCAAAAAAAAAAGAAGAAGATCCCACAAACTCAGGTGGAAAACAGGCTGCCTAAGTATGATTCCCAATCAGACAGATACAACGATCGACAGCTGCCTCTGATTGGGAACCATACCCGGCCAACAAAGAAATAGATAACTAGAATGCCCACCCAAATCACACCCTGACCTAACCAAATAGAGAAATGAACAGGCTCTCTAAGGTCAGGGCGTGACAGTGTTAGGCAGGAATAAATCAAGTCAAGCTTTATTTATACAGCACATTTCAGACATGGAATGAAATACAATGAAAATAAAAGGTGAAATATTTACTACACAACAAACACAAGATACAAAAAGAATGACTAACTGAACAACTAAAAAGCACCCTAAGGTGCTCTTTTAAATATGTCTACAGTTTAGGCAACCGTCATGTTGTCTGGCAGACTATTTCATTAAGAGGCCTTAATAACTAAAGGCTGTCTCTCCATGCCTCTTAGTCCTAGGCTTTGGGATAGTTAAAAGGCCTTTTTAACAGAGGACCAGAGGGACCTACAGTACTGGGTACGTACAGTGCATTCAGAAAGTATTCAGACCCTGGGGCCTCCCGGGTGGTGCAGTGGTTAAGGGCGTTGTACTGCAGCGCCAGCTGTGCCATCAGAGTCCGTCCCTGGGTTCGCGCCCAGGCTCTGTCGTAACCGGCCGCGACCGGGAGGTCCGTGGGGCGACGCACAATTGGCCTAGCGTCGTCCGGGTTAGGGAGGGATTGGTCGGTAGGGACCTTGTCTCATCGCGCACCAGCGACTCCTGTGGCGGGCCGGGCGCAGTGCGCGCTAGCCAAGGTTGCCAGGGGCACGGTGTAGCCTCCGACACATTGGTGCGGCTGGCTTCCGGGTTCGATGCGCGCTGTGTTAAGAAGCAGTATGGCTGGTTGGGTTGTGTATCGGAGGACGCATGACATTCAGCATTCGTCTCTCCCGAGCCCGTATGGGAGTTGTAGTAAAGAGACAAGATAGTAGCTACTACAACAATTGGACACCACAAAATTGGGGAGAAAAAGGGCTAAAAATTAAACAAAAAAAATAAAAATAAAAATAAAAGAAAGTATTCAGACCCCTTGACTTTTTCCACATTTTGTTACATTTTATTCTAAAATGTATTAAATTGTTTTTTTCCTCATTCATATACACACCCCATAATAACAAAGCATAAACAGGTTTTTAGACATTTAAAAAAAAACGACATCTGAAATATCACATTTCCGTAAGTATTTAGACCCTTTACTCAGCACTTTGTTGAAGCACCTTTGGCGGCGATTAAAGCCTTGAGTCTTCTTGGGTATGATGCTACAAGCATGCCACACCTGTATTTGGGTAGTTTCTCCCATTCTTCTTTTCAGATCCTCTCAAGCTCTGTCATGTTGGATGGGGAGCGTCGATGCATAGCTATTTTCAGGTCTCTTCAGAGATCTTCTATTGGTTCAAGGTCGGGCTCTGGCTGGGCCACTCAAGGACATTCAGAGACTTGTCCCGAAGCCACTCCTGCATTGTCTTTGCTGTGTGCTTAGGGTTGTTGTCTTGTTGGAAGGTGAATCTTCGCGCCAGTCTGAGGTCCTGTGCATCTTGTAGCAGATTTCATCAAGAATCTCTCTGTAATTTGCTCCGTTCATCTTTACCTCTATCCTGACAGGTCTCCTAGTCCTTAATGCTGAAAAACATCCCCACAGCATGAGGCTGCCACTTTTCAAGGTCTGAGAGTCTTTTGGTGCCTTCTGGCAAACTCCAAGTGAGCTGTCATGTGGCTTTTACTGAGGAGTGGCTTCCGTCTGGCCATTCTACCATAAAGGATTGGTGGTGGTTGGAGTGCTGCAGAGATGGTTGTCCTTCTGGAAGGTTCTCCCATCTTCACAGAATAACTCTGGAGTCATGTCAGTGTGACCTCCCTGACCATTGCCCTTCTCCCCAGATTGCTCAGTTTGGCCCGGCGGCCAGCTCTAGGAAGAGTCTTGGTGGTTCCAAACTTCTTCCATTTAAGAATGATGGAGGCCACTGTGTTATTGGGGAACTTCAATGATGCAGAAAGGTTTTGCTACCCTTCCCCAGATCTGTGCCTCGACACAATCCTGTCTCGAAGCTCTGTGGACAATTGTTTCGCCCTCATGGCTTGCTTTTTGCTTTGACATGCATGTCAACTGTGGGACCTTATATAGACAGGTGTGTGCCTTTCCAAATCATGTCCAATCAGTTGAATTTACCGCATGTAGTCTCCAGTCAAGTTGTAGAAACATCTCAAGGATGATCAATGGAAATCGTATGCACTTGAGCTGAATTTAGAGAAGTAGAAGGTCTGAATACTTATGTAAATAAGGTTTAATTTTTTATTAATTTGCCCCCCCCCAAAAAAATTGTGTTCACTTTGTCATGACAAGCTATTGTGTATTCATCAATGATAAAAAACACATCTATTTTGAAACAAGGCTGGAATGTAACAAAATGTGGAAAAATGTCAAAGGGTCTGAATACTTTCTGAAGGCACTCTATCACCCTCACCCCTGACAAAGGACCCTTGAAAAAATTGAATAATTCTGTAGTGTATGCTGGTCCATTATGGTCTGGCTAGATAGTCTGCAAAACTAGGCCAATCATTGTTCCCAAAATGCTTTATTACAGTTATATTTTTAGAATTGTTTCTTTCAATATCTGTGTTTTTGTTATTTAATTTATCTTGTGCTACGAAAAAATCAATTGCATACGTTTTCGTAAAGTAATCCAATCTATTAGTTGGATTTATTGCACCCGTTACTGAAATGGTTGATTAAGTTTAGATGCTTTACTGTAGGTCAGTGGTTCCCAAACTAGGGGTCGTGACCCTATATGGGGTCTCCTGGTATGAACATGTTTTCATGGGAGCATTTCCAAAATCACAAAAAACATATACAGTGCCAGTCAAAAGTTTGGACACACCTACTCATTCAAGGGTTTTTCTATATTTTTACTGTTTCGGCATCAGGAGAGAACGGCTGTAGGACATGATGTACCAGGACCAGGAACTTAATCATGAGCCCAGGTCATCGCATCACCCAGGTCAGCATGATGTTGCATGTGCTTTGGCATGTGGACATTGCATTTGATTCAGTTAATATTTATTTATTCAGGGTAGTGAAAACTGTAAAAGTTTTCCAGCGAGTTCTGGGATCAATAAAAACATTTAAACAAAAAGAAATGTACAGTATATAATGTGTGTGTAAAACTGTCCCCTCTATTGCCCCTTCTATTTGTGGTGTATTTGTGTGTATAACTGTCCTCTCTATTATTCTATCTGTGGTGTGTTTGCTTGTACAACTGTCCCCTCTATTGCCCCTTCTATCTGTGGTGTGTTTGCTTGTACAACTGTCCCCTCTATTTTCCCTTCTATCTGTGGTGTGTATGCTTGTACAACTGTCCCCTCTATTTCCCCTTCTATCCGTGGTGTGTTTGCTTGTACAACTGTCCCCTCTATTTCCCCTTCTATCTGTGGTGTGTTTGCTTGTACAACTGTCCCCCCTATTGCCCCTTCTATCTGTGCTGTGTTTGCTTGTACAACTGTCCCCTCTATTTCCCCTTCTATCTGTGTTTGCTTGTACAACTGTCCCCTCTATTTCCCCTTCTATCTGTGGTGTGTTTGCTTGTACAACTGTCCCCCCTATTGCCCCTTCTATCTGTGCTGTGTTTGCTTGTACAACTGTCCCCTCTATTTCCCCTTCTATCTGTGTTTGCTTGTACAACTGTCCCCTCTATTACCCCTTCTATATGTGGTTTTGTTGCTTGTACAACTGTCCCCTCTATTTACCTTCTATCTGTGGTGTGTTTGTGTGTGTAGAACTGTCCCCTCAATTTCCCCTTCTATCTGTGGTGTGTTTGCTTGTACAACTGTCCTCTCTATTTCCCCTTCTATCTGTGGTGTGTTTGCTTGTACAACTGTCCCCTCTATTTCCCTTCTATCTGTGGTGTGTTTGCTTGTACAACTGTCCCCTCTATTTCCCCTTCTATCTGTGGTGTGTTTGCTTGTACAACTGTCCTCTTTATTTCCCCTTCTATCTGTGGTGTGTTTGCTTGTACAACTGTCCCCTCTATTGCCCTTCTATCTGTGGTGTGTTTGCTTGTACAATTGTCCCCTCTATTGCCCTTCTATCTGTGGTGTGTTTGCTTGTACAACTGTCCCCTCTATTTCCCCTTCTATCTGTGATGTGTTTGTGTGTGTAGAACTGTCCCCTCTATTTCCCTTCTATCTGTGGTGTGTTTGTGTGTGTAGAACTGTCCCCTCTATTTCCCTTCTATCTGTGGTGTGTTTGTGTGTGTAGAACTGTCCCCTCTATGTCCCCTTCTATCTGTGATGTGTTTGCCACCTTGAAACAAAGACAGTAGAGGAACATTTTCTTGTGGACATGCTTTGATTTTTATTGGAAAACGTGATGAAATTCCACCCACATGCTATTATTTATTCATCTGAATTAGACAGATTACAATGTCATTCCTACCAGAGATCAGACTAAAGGCAAACTGTCTACCTTTCACTCAACCCACACCACGTACAGTCCAGTCGGCCATTAGTAGCAGCTAATAGAATATGGTTTCATTCTCTTGCTTTAAAATCCAGAAGGCTGATTTCTCTTACCTTTTACAAAGTCTCTGATCCTGGATGTAAGGACCATCTTTTCTGAAAGGACATTCATTTGATATATTCTCCTAGAGAGAGAAACAGATCAATGCTTTGGTATAATCTTATTTAATGTATGTAATCCAACCCTCTGTGCAAAAACTGGTTGAATCAAGTTATTTCAACAAAAAAGTGATGACTTTGAATCAAAGTGGAAGACTAATAAAGGTATTGACTTAAAGCAATTTAAAAAAAATTTCACCCAACTTTTAACCGAAATTCAATGACATCCCACTGGGCACAGACGTCAATTCAACGTCTATTCCATGTTGGTTCCACGTCATGTCATTGAAATGACGTGGAAACAATGTTTCTTCAACCAGTGTGTGCCCTGTGCGACGGTGACAGCTATCATGCACTTTATTTATCCTGGATAGCATCAAACTACCATTTATGAATTGTGAAAATGATTGTAGCTGCTCTACATTCTCCACTCTATAGTTAACTGTAACAATAAACTATATTTTTTTCTCTAACTATTATTTTTCCAATGTTTGTCATGCAGTATGTTGTAGTTTGGATGCTATTTGGCTATGTTAATTCCTCTACCATAAGCTGCCTCCAACGTAGTTTAAGAGAATTTGTCAGTATGTCCAACCGGCCTCACAACCGTAGACCACGCGTAACCATGCCAGCCCAGGACCTCCACGTCCAGCTTCTTCACCTGCAGGATCATCTGAGACCAGCCACCCGGACAGCTGATGAGTTTTTCTGTCTGTAATAATTGCCTTTTGTGGGGAAAAACTAATTCTGATTGGTTGGACCTGGCTCCCCAACCAGTGGGTGGCTCCCCAACCAGTGGGTGGCTCCCCAGTGGGCTCAGTCATGTGAAATCCATAGATTAGGGCAGAAGGAATGTATTTATATTGACTGATTTCTTAATGTAAACTGTAACACAGTAAATGTGTTTAAAATGTTGCATGTTGCATTCATAATTTTGTTCAGGATAGCTTCTAACTTGTAAAGAATGAAGGGACAGGTAAAACCTGACAGTACACCTTTGACTGGAAGCAGGAGATGAAAGAGGAAGAGGAGAGGAAAGGAGAAGAAGAGAGGAGAAGAGGGACGGAGGGACAGGAAATGAGAGAGGACAAGACAGGACATTCGAGGAGAGGACAACAGGAGAGGAGAACAGGAGAGGAGATCAGGAGAGGAGAGGAGAGGAGAGGAGAGACAGCATGGTGCCAGTGAAGGTTCTTGGGTTCCACCTTTTGAAGGGACAGTATTTATAGGATAAGGTCAGTCGAGAGATCCCCGAGACAGGTTTTATCAAATCCTCTGACAGACTGAACAGATGAGGACATACAAAACCTTCCAAGCTGGTTCCCCATTCAACTCAGGTCTATACTTTGTCTAGCATCAGACTGTTAAAACGTCACCGCTAGCCGACCTCCTACCCTACCCCGAAAAAAAACTATCCATCAATAATGATAATCCACCAGGTATAGACAATCTTGATGGGAAACTAGCTTCCTTTCACGCCTGTGGACACACACCTCTTTAGGCTTTGGTTAAAGATATAGCAAATAGGGGTGGCACTACAATCTGCTACCATTCTCAATAAAGTAATTCCATTGCCTAAAAATAGAAATAGTAAATGGTTTGCTGGCTCTTACATCCGCCCAATCAATTTGCTGCCTGTTCTTAGTAAACTGGAGTGAATTGTGTTTTTCAGAGAAATGATAGTTGGAGCTGCGTTGTTAGATATCAGTTCAACCTTTGATGTTGTTGATCAGACATTTTTATTGAAGATATTCACTTGCTATGGCTTGACATCACCTGACATCACATGGTTGAAGAGTTATCTTTTTTCAGAGTTCCCAGTTGTCTTGAAAGCTAAATATGTCTCTGTGATTCTGGTTGTGCGTAATAGGAGTGTTCAAGCTTCAGTGCTCAAAGAAATAGGCTAACTGACTTGCACACCACACTTTGGAGTTAGTACGTTGAATTAGAGAAGATCCAGTCCATGTGATGAAATATAATTAATAATAATTATGTCTTTTTAAGTACCAATGTAATAATCAAATCAAATTTATTTATATAGCCCTTCGTACATCAGCTGATATCTCAAAGTGCTGTACAGAAACCCAGCCTAAAACCCCAAACAGCAAGCAATGCAGGTGAAGAAGCACGGTGGCTAGGAAAAACTCCCTAGAAAGGCCAAAACCTAGGAAGAAACCTAGAGTGGAACCAGGCTATGTGGGGTGGCCAGTCCTCTTCTGGCTGTGCCGGGTGGAGATTATAACAAAACATGGTCAAGATGTTCAAATGTTCATAAATGACCAGCATGGTCGAATAATAATAAGGCAGAACAGTTGAAACTGGAGCAGCAGCACAGCCAGGTGGACTGGGGACAGCAAGGAGTCATCATGTCAGGTAGTCCTGGGGCATGGTCCTAGGGCTCAGGTCCTCCGAGAGAGAGAAAGAGAGAAGGAGAGAATTAGAGAACGCACACTTAGATTCACACAGGACACCGAATAGGACAGGAGAAGTACTCCAGATATAACAAACTGACCCCAGCCCCCCGACACATAAACTACTGCAGCATAAATACTGGAGGCTGAGACAGGAGGGGTCAGGAGACACTGTGGCCCACTCCGAGGACACCCCCGGACAGGGCCAAACAGGAAGGATATAACCCCACCCACTTTGCCAAAGCACAGCCCCCACACCACTAGAGGGATATCTTCAACCACCAACTTACCATCCTGAGACAAGGCTGAATATAGTCCACAAAGACCTCCGCCACGGCACAACCCAAGAGGGGGGGGGGGGGGGGGGGGGCAACCCAGACAGGATGACCACATCAGTGACTCAACCCACTCAGGTGACGCACCCCCTCCAGGGATGGCATGAGAGAGCCCCAGTAAAGCCAGTGACTCAGCCCCTGTAATAGGGTTAGAGGCAGAGAATCCCAGTGGAAAGAGGGGAACCGGCCAGGCAGAGACAGCAAGGGTGGTTCGTTGCGCCAGAGCCTTTCCGTTCACCCTCCCACTCCTGGGCCAGACTACACTCAATCACATGACCCACTGAAGAGATGAGTCTTCAGTAGAGACTTGAAGGTTGAGACCGAGTTTGCGTCTCTGACATGGGTAGGCAGACCGTTCCATAAAAATGGAGCTCTATAGGAGAAAGCCCTGCCTCCAGCTGTTTGCTTAAAAATTCTAGGGACAATTAGGAGGCCTGCGTCTTGTGACCGTAGCGTACGTGTAGGTATGTACGGCAGGACCAAATCAGAGAGATAGGTAGGAGCAAGCCCATGTAATGCTTTGTAGGTTAGCAGTAAAACCTTGAAATCAGCGCTTGCTTTGACAGGAAGCCAGTGTAGAGAGGCTAGCACTGGAGTAATATGATCAAATTTGTTGGTTCTAGTCAGGATTCTAGCAGCCGTATTTAGCACTAACTGAAGTTTATTTAGTGCTTTATCCGGGTAGCCGGAAAGTAGAGCATTGCAGTAGTCTAACCTGGAAGTGACAAAAGCATGGATTAATTTTTCTGCATCATTTTTGGACAGAAAGTTTCTGATTTGTGCAATGTTACGTAGATGGAAAAAAGCTGTCCTTGAAATGGTCTTGATATGTTCTTCAAAAGAGAGATCAGGGTCCAGAGTAACGCCGAGGTCCTTCACAGTTTTATTTGAGACGACTGTACAACCATTAAGATTAATTGTCAGATTCAACAGAAGATCTCTTTGTTTCTTGGGACCTAGAACAAGCATCTCTGTTTTGTCCGAGTTTAAAATTAGAAAGTTTGCAGCCATCCACTTCCTTATGTCTGAAACACATTCTTCTAGCAAGGGCAATTTTGGGGCTTCACCATGTTTAATTGAAATGTACAGCTGTGTGTCATCCGCATAGCAGTGAAAGTTAACATTATGTTTTCGAATAACATCCCCAAGAGGTAAAATATATAGTGAAAACAATAGTGGTCCTAAAACGGAACCTTGAGGAACACCGAAATTTACAGTTGATTTGTCAGAGGACAAACCATTCACAGAGACAAACTGATATCTTTCCGACAGATAAGATCTAAACCAGGCCAGAACTTGTCCGTGTAGACCAATTTGGGTTTCCAATCTCTCCAAAAGAATGTGGTGATCGATGGTATCAAAAGCAGCACTAAGGTCTAGGAGCACGAGGACAGATGCAGAGCCTCGGTCCGATGCCATTAAAATGTCATTTACCATAATAATGGATGTGGAAATGGCCTTTTACATTGTAAAACCAGGTTATTGGTTGTTATTGCCAATTGGGTAACTCTATGGTCTTGGTAGGTGCCTGATACGTACCTGATGAGCAACTGTTAGACAGACACACTCTAAAACACACAGCCACTCTAACACACATAGAGACAAACTCTAACACTCTAACATACAGACACACTCTAATACACAGACGCACACTAACACACAGGCAAACTCTAATACACACAGACAAACTATAACACACACAGACACACACTAAAGCACAGACACACTCTAAAAGACACAGACACTCTAACACACAGACACTCTAAAGCACAGACACGCTCTAACATACAGACACTCTCTAGCACACAGACAAACTCTAACTTACAGACACAATCTAACACACAGACACTCTCTAACACACAGACACTCTCTAACACACAGACACAGTCTATCACACATGCGATTATAACCTGGAAGCTTATAAGAAATCCCGCTATGCCGTCCGACGAACCATCAAGCAGGCAAAGCGTCAATACAGGACTATGATTGAATCGTACTACACTGGCTCTGAAGCGCATCGGATGTGGCTGGGCTTGCAAACTATTACAGACTTAAAACCTGTTGAGGATATGGCAGACAAACGCCCCCTTTGGAGAGATTGGGTACCCCTAGTAAACTGGAAAAAAAATCTTTCAAAAATTGTTAATATATGCAAATAAAAATTATTATTGGATAGAAAACACTCTAAAGATTCTAAAACCGTTGGAATTATGTCTGTAAGTATAGCAGAACTCACAGGGCAGGCATTCTTCCAAACTAGTTTCTGTGGCCATGAAAGTTGGAGCAACTTTGACGTCATGCCCCCACCCCTCCCAACCAGCTATGATTCTGGGGACACTTTCTATCTCTTCCGCTAGATGTCCTCTTTCATTAGAGCTTCAAACCGTTCAAATCGCGCGAGAATTGACCCTATGGGAGTGAAATTAGTGCGTGCCACGAGAGAATAGGCTGTGCGTATGGGCGCGAATTGGTCACAGTCATTCCTTTGTTTCCAGCACTGAAGAGAAGGGCAGACGATGGGCGATTGAATTGAAGTTTGTTTTGCACGTCTAAAACATCATAAAGCTTGCTTCTGCACTTAGTTTGACCTGTTTAGTCGACATATAATGTGTAATTTTGAAGTTTTGATGCGCAACTTATCCGGACCAGAGGACGTTTTGGGTGCATTTCAGCTGATGTTATTAGCAGTAGCTAATACAAAGACGCAAGACTTGAAACCAAACGATGTATTGGGTAAGTATGAAGCCTTTCAGAACATTCTGAACGAAGACCATCGAAGGTAAGGGAATATTTATGCTTAAATCTGTGTTTCTGTTGACTCCAACATTACGTGGAAATGTAGCTTGGAACTGAGCGCTGTCTCACAATATGGAATAGTGTGCGATTTCTGTAACGTTAAAAATAAATCTAACACAGCGGTTGCATAAAGAAGCAGTGTATCTTTCTAACTATATGTAGAACATGTATATTTAGTCAAAGTTTATGAGGTCTATTTTACGTTATCTTGCCGCGCTACATAGATTTCCTGCGGGCGTTTTTGAGTAATTTCTGAAGGTGAACTCACTGTAAATGGACATTTATGGATATAAATGGCATATTATTGAAAAAAAAAAAAATGTACTGTGTAATATGTCATATTACTGTCATCTGATGAAGATTTTCAAAAGGTTAGTGAGCGATTTATTTTTTAATCCTGCGTTTGTTGATTGCATGTTTTGGCTATTGAAATGAGCTGTGTCTGGTGGTGGTTTTACATATATATGTGCTATGTTTTCGCCGTAAAACATTTTAGAAATCTGACTTGCTGGCTAAATGAACAAGATGTTTATCTTTCATTTGAGCTATTGGACTTGTTAATGTGTGGAGGTTAAATATTTTTAAGAATATTTTTGCGTTCCATGCGCCACCGTTCCAGCTGCACGTGGGAGGGTTGATCCCCAATTGGGAACCAGTATCGTAGACAGGTTAAAAAATAAAAAATAATGTCACAAGTTCTCATTTACAACTGCGACCTGGCCAAGATAAAGAAAAGCAGTACGACAGAAACAACAACACAGTTACACATGGAAAAAAAAAACTTACAGTCAATAACACAATAGAAAAGTCTACATACAGTGTGTTCAAATGAGGTAAGATTAGGGAGATAAGGCAAAAAAAAGGCCGTCATGGCGAAGTAATTACAATATAGCAATTAAATACTGGAGTGATAGATGTGCAGAAGATGAATGTGCAATTAGAGATACTGGGGTGCAAAGGAGCAAAAAAAAATAAATAACAATATGGGGATGAGGTAGTTGGATGGGATATTTACAGATTGGCTATGTACTGGTGCAATGATCTGTAAGTTGCTCTGACAACTGATGCTTAAAGTAAGTGAGGGAGATATGAGTCTCCCTTTTCAGTGATTTTTGCAATTAATTCCTGGCATTGGCAGCAGATAACTGGAAGGAAATTGCAGCCAAAGGAGGAATTGGCTTTGGGGGTGACCAGTGAAATATACCTGCTGAAGCGTGTGCTACGGGTGGGTGCTGCTATGGTGACCAGTGAGCCGAGATAAGGTGGGGCTTTACCTAGCAAAGACTTATAGATGACCTGGAGCCAGTGGGCTCGAGAGAATACAGGTCACAGTGGTGGGTAGTGTATGGGGCTTTGGTGACAAAACGGATGGCATAGATAGACTGCATCCAATTTGCTGAATAGAGTGTTGGACGCTATTTTGTAAATGACATCGCCGAAGTCAAGGATCGGTAGGATAGTCAGTTTATGAGGGTATGTTTGGCAGCATGAGCGAAGGATGCTTAATTGAGAAATAGGAAGCCAATTCTAGATTTAATTTTGGATTGGAGATGCTTAATGTGAGTCTGGAAGGAGAGTTTACAGTCTAACCAGACAACTAGGTATTTGTAGTCCACATACTCTAAGTCAGAACCGTCCAGAGTAGTGATGCTGGACGGGAGGGCAAGTGCGGGCAGTGATTGTTTGAAGAGCATGCATTTGGTTTTACTTCCATTTAAAAGCAGTTGAAGGCCACAGAAGAAGAGATGTGTGGCATGAAGCTCGTCTGGAGGTTAACACAGTGTCCAATGAAGGGCCAGCTGTATACAGAATGGTGTCGTCTGCGTATCGGTGGATCAGAGAATCACCAGAAGCAAGAGTGACATCATTGATTTATACAGGGAAAAGAGTCAGCCCGAGAATTGAACCCTTTGTCTCCCCCACAGAGACTGCAACAAGAATGTGGTGATTGACAGAGTCGAAAGCCTTGGCCAGATTGATGAATACGGTTGCACAGTATTATCTTTTATTGATGGTGTTTATGATATCGTTTAGGACCTTGAGTGTGGTGCACCCATGATCAGCTCAGAAACCAGATTGCATAGCGGAGAAGGTACGGTGGGATTCAAAATGGTTGTTGATCTGTTTGTTAACTTGTGTTAACTTCACTTTCGAAGACCTTAGAAAGGCAGGGTAGGATAGATATAGGTCTATAACAGTTTGGGTCTAGAGTCTCCACCTTTGAAGAGGGGGATGACCACAGCAGCTTTCCAATCTTTGGGGATCTCAGATGATGCGAAAGAGAGGTTGAACAGGATAGTAATAGGGGTTGCAACAATTGCAGCAGATCATTTTAGAAAGAGAGGGTCCAGATTGTCTAGCCCAGCTGATTTGTAGGGGTCCAGACTAGGGGTCCAGACTACAAAGGGAAGCACAGCCACAAGATGCGCAGTGACACAAGCCTACCAGATGAGCTAAATTACTTTTATGCTCACTTCGAGGCAAGCAACACTGACACATGCATGAGAGCATCAGCTGTTCCAGAAGACTGTGTGATCACACTCTCCATAGCCGATGTAAGACCTTTAAACAGGTCAACATTCACAAGGCCGCAGGGTTAGACGGATTACCAGGACGAGTACTCCGAGCATGCGCTGACCAGCTGGCAAATGTCTTCCCTGACATTTTCAACCTGTCCCTGACTGAGTCAGAAATACCAATATGTTTCAAGCAGACCACCATAGTCCCTGTGCCCAAGAACACTAATGTAACCTGCCTGAATGACTACCGACGCGTAGCACTCACATCTGTAGCCATGAGGTGCTTTGAAAGGCTAGTCGTGGCTCACTTCAACACCATTATCCCGTAAACCCTAGACACATTCCAATTTGCAAACTGCCCCAACAGATCCACCAATAATGCAATCTCGATTACACTCCACACTGCCCTTTCTCACTTGGACAAAAGGAACACCTTTGTGAGAATGCTATTCATTGACCACAGGTCAGCGTTCAACACCATAGCGCCCTTAAAGCTCATCACTAAGCTAAGGACCCTGGGACTAAACACCTCCCTCTGAAGCTGGATCCTGGACTTCCTGACGGGCTGCCCCCAGGTGGTAAGGGTAGGTAACAACACACCCACCACGCTGATCCTCAACAAGGAGGCCCCTCTGAGGTGCATGCTCAGTCCCCTCTTGTGACATCATGGCCAGGCACGACTGCAACACCACCATTAAGTTTTCAGACGACACAACAGTGGTAGGCCTGATCCCCTACAATGATGAGACAGCCTATAAGAAGGAGGTCAGAGACCTGGCCGTGTGGTGCCACGACAACAAGCTTTCTCTCAGCGAGATCAAGACAAAGGAGATGATTGTGGACAACAGGAAAAGGAGGACCGAGCACGTCCCCATTCTCATCGACAGGGCTGTAGTGGAGCAGGTTGAGCGCTTCAAGTTCCTTGGTGTCCACATCACCAAGAAGCTACCATGGTCCAAACATACCAAGACAATCTTGAAGAAGGCACAACAAAGCCTATTCTCCCTCAGGAGACTGAAAAGATTTGGCATGGGTCCTCAGATCCGTAAAAAGTTCCACAGCTGCTCCATTGAGAGCATCTGGTTGCATCACTGCCTGGCATGGCAACTGATCAGCCTTGACAGCAAGGCACTACAGAGGGTAGTGCAAACGGCCCAGTACATCACTGGGACCAAGCTTCCTGCCATCCAGGACCTCTATACCAGGCGGTGTCAGAGGAAGGCCCTAAAAATTGTCAAAGACTCCAGCTACCTTAGTCATAGACTGTTCTCTCTGCTACAGCACGGCAAGCGGTTCCGGAGCGCCAAGTCTAGGTCCAAAAGGCTTCTTAACAGCTTCTACCCCCAAGCCATAAGGCTCCTGAACAGCTAATCAAATGGCTACCCAGACTATTTGCATTGCCACTCCCTCTCTTTTACGCTGCTGCTACTCTCTGTTGAATTTCTATCCATCGTCACTTTAACTCTACCTACATGTACGTATTACCTCAAACACCTTGACTATCTGGTGCTCCCGCACATTGAGTCTGTAGCCTTGCTATTGTTCTTTTACTTCTGCTCTTTAATTATTTGTTACTTTAAAAAATGTTTTAAAAAATGTACTTGGCGCATGAGACAAATACGTTTTGATTTGATTTGAGACACTCTAACACGTAGACACGCTCTAACACATAGACACACTCTAACACACACAGACAAACTCTAACACACACAGACACACTCTGACACACACATACACACTCTAACACAAATACACACTAATACACACAGACACACTGTGACACACACATTAACCTTCAGTTGTATTGTTTGTATATTGTGTTATTTAAAATGTATGTGACTGTCCTTGTCTATCAGTGTATCAGTGTTTTGTTACTTGTCATGTTGTGTTTTTTGTGGACCCCAGGAAGAGTAGCTTATGCTTCTGCAAAAGCTAATAGAGATACAAATAAACACTGTTACTAGTTGGCTACCACCCGGTACTCTAACCTGTACCTTAAAGATTGCTTTGCCTTATGTGACTAACCTGTACCTTAATGCCTTATGTGACTAACCTGTACCTTAATGCCTTATGTGACTAACCTGTACCTTAAAGATTGCTTTGCCTTATGTGACTAACCTGTACCTTAATGCCTTATGTGACTTCAGAAAGTATTCATACCCTTGACTTTTTGTTGTTTTACAGCCTGTGTTGAAAATGGATTAAATTGCTATTTTTTTGTCACTGGCCTACATACAATACCCCATAATGTCGAAGTGGATTTATGTTTTACATATATATATATATATTTTTACAAATAAAATCAAAATAAAAAGATGAAATCTCTTGAGTCAATAAATATTCAACCCTTTTGTTATGGCAAGCCTAAATCATTTCAGGAATACAAATGTGCTTAAGAAGTCACATAATAAGCTGCATGGACTCACTGTGTGTGCAATAATAGTGTTAAACATGATTTTTAAAATTACTACCTCATCTCTGTATCCCACACATACAGTGTACGTCAGAGCAAAAGCCAAGCCATGAGTTCGAAGGAATTGTCCGTAGAGCTCCAAGACAGGATTGTGTCGAGGCGCAGATCTGGGGAAGAGTTCCAAAAAAATTCTCCAACATTGAAGGTCCCAGAGAACACAGTGGCCTTCATCATTGGAACCAGCAAGGCTCCTCCTAGAGCTGAGCAATCAGGGGGAGAAGGGCCTTGGTCAGGGAGGTGACCAAGAACCTGATGGTCACTGACAGAGCTCTAGTGTTCCTTTTTGGAGATGGGAGAACCTTCCAGAAGGACAACCATCTCTGCAGCACTCCACCAATCAGGCCTTAATGGTAGAGTGGCCAGAAGGAAGCCACTCCAAAGTAAAAGGTACATGACAGCCCACTTTGCCAAAAGGCACCTAAGACTCTCAGACAATGAGATACAAGATTCTCTGGTCTGATGAAACCAAGATTGAATGCTTTGGCCTGAATGCCAACATCTGTGACATCTGGAGGAAACCTGGCACCATGTTTTTCAGAGGCAGGGACACGGAGACTAGTCAAGATCAATGGAAAGATAAATGGAGCAAAGTAGAGAGAGATCCTTGATGAAAACCTGCTCCAGAGCAATGAGGACCTCAGACTGGGGAAAAGGTTCACCTTCCAACAGGACAACGACCCTAAGCATTCAGCCAAGACAATGCAGGAGCGGCTTTGGGACAAGTCTCTGAATGTCCTTGAGTGGCCCAGCTAAAGCCCAGACTAGAACCCGATCGAACATCTCTGGAGAGACCTGAAAATAACTGTGCAGCAACACTCCCCATCCAACCTGACAGAGCTTGAGAGGATCTTCTGAGAAGAATGCGGAAACTCCTCAAATACACGTGTGCCAAGCTTGTAGCGTCATACCCAAGAAGACTCAAGGCTGTAATCTCTGCCAAACGTGCTTCAACAAAAAGCTGAGTAAAGGGTCTGAATACTTATGTAAATGTGATATTTCTGTTTCTTATTTTTTATACATTTGCTTTGTCATTTTGGGGTATTGTGTGTAGATGGATGAGGAAAAAATGATTTAATCAATTTTAGAAGAAGGCTGTAGCATAACAAAATGTGTAAAAATTCAAGGGGTCTGAATACTTTCCGAATGAAATGTAAATACTGTAGCTCCTACCAGCTATCAATGTTTTACGAATTGAAAAACGAAGCCTCTGTATCTGTCCCCTTCCAGGGTGACGTTACTCTTCCTTTGTACGTCATCATGCGACTCCCCTCTCCGCTCATAGACCAAACCATCAGAGGCAGATCGAGACAGACTTAAAGTGTTGAGGAACATCATCAATGATAAGAGAAAATGTATATTTTGTATCTTTCTCTGTCAGTTAGATCAGCACTCAGCACTGAGTTCTCTGTCTTTCATCCCCAGCCTCTTTCTCTCTCTCTCTCCCTCTCTTTCTGAATACTCTCTTTCTCTCTCCCTTTCTCTCTCTCCCTATCTCTCTCTCTCTCTTTTCCTCCTCATACTCCTCCTCCTCTTTCTCTGTCTGTGTCTCCGACTGGGGAGCAGTGGGGTCTTTGAAGACGACTTAGGAGGTGAACCTGACTAGGAGTCTCGGGAACGCCGAATAATCACACTTTGATCATCCTCTAGTTTTTCTACATTCTCTATTTCTCACACACACACGCACACGCACGCACACGCACGCACACACACACACACACACACACACACACACACACACACACACACACACACACACACACACACACACACACACACACACACACACACACACACACACACACACAGAGTGACTTCCAGACACATTAGACTAATGGGACCATAATGATCCCTTTTTTCCCTGACACTTTCAGACAGCGTCAAAGCTTCAAAGAGAATAGCTTCTATACTAAAATATTTGCACACACATCCTGCTGCAGAGAACATCCAACAGCAGACTGCTGCTGCAGCCACAGACGTTGATCACTTGTAATATTCATACATTAAAGTGCTAATGCGGAGGTTAAGAACCACGTGGAGAAGTGGGAGAGTTCAGATATGTCTCTGAGCAGGGGTAGAGTCGACTTTGATTCATTCTTAAAGCCTCCATTTTGCCTTGACATCTCTCTCTCTCCCTCACTCTTCCTCACTCTCTCTCTCTCTGGACTCCTCTCTGTGTCTCTCTGTCTCTCTAAAACCTATTTTCTTACTTTCAATCTCTCTTACGGTTTGTTTCTCTCTCATTTCCCCCTCTTCCCTTCTCTCTCTCTCTCTCTCTCTCTCTCTCTTCCAGTCTTCCTCTCTCTCTCTCTCTCTCTCTCTCTCTCCCAGTCTTCCTCTCTCTCTCTCTCTCTCTCTCTCTCTCTCCCAGTCTTCCTCTCTCTTGCTCTCCCTCAGCCTTTACCACCCACCAGTCTTTTCTCTCTGTCCCTGTCGGTTTCCTGTGCCACTGTGTCAGCAGAGTGGGAATTGCAGTACAGGGGTGACATTTCAAGCAGACAGATTAGGCCTCTCTCCAATTAATTTTGCTTTCCTTCCCGGTTAAATATACAATCAACCAAAGGCAAAATGTCAGTGAAACAAACGAGGAGATGCCATGCGGCTGACAATTACCGCCAAGCATCTCAGAAATGCCAATATGTTAAAGATGGAGCAGACTGCAGGATGAATGGGACAAACAAGACCGGGTTCAAATACTATTCAAAACCTTTCAAATACTTATAGCATTTGCTCTAGTCTGCCTATAGTGCCAGATGGGTGGGGTTTGCACTTTTGTGACTATTCTGATGGTTCCATTGCACCAGGTAAGACCAATTGAACTCTGTTAAAGTTTTGAAAATGGTTTTGAAAAATAATTGAACCCACGTCTGGGACAAACATCACTGTTTGGGACTGTTGGTACAACAGGGCTGGCCTTAGAATTACACATTAGTGTTCCTTTTAAATACCACCCTGAGACATGGGAGAAGGGCAGAAGGTAGACGGGGAAGAAGACGGTATTTGTACAATGTGTCTAGGGAAGTTGATACACCTGCAACCAACACACAGATCAAAACCCATGGTTTTTTAAAGCCTGAAAGAATAAGTCTTTGGTTCCAAATTGGTACAAATGATGCAGCATGCAGAAGAGTGTCATTTACTTTTTATTTTAAATAAAGGTCTATTTCATCCAATATCAACTGACAAATACATTTAATTGCCCTTATCAATTAAATACAATTATTGGCAGAATTATTTAATCAAATCAAAAAAACTAATGATGAAAGAAAAATATTTTATGTTCAAATTTTGTAAAGTTTGTGTGGGAGAGATTGAAAATTATTGTTATCAATCAATAATGATAAACCTCCTGGCATTGACAACAAATTGAATCCCTCTCATCACAAAAAAATGTTGGTTTGAACCTTTACACAAGGGTTCCTCGAAGACCCTTTTCAGAGGGGTTCCTCGAGGAACCTTTTCAACTATTAAGGTTCCGCCGGAGTGGCAACCCAAAAGGTTCTACCAGGCCCCTTTACTTCTAAGAGCGCAGGTGACTGGTCAATAGTGTCTTGATCAGCTTGGACACAGGCCGCAGGGAGATGACATGTGACAGAATTAAAAAACTATCGGAGACAGACCACAGGTGAGCAAAGCCAAATTACTTCCAGCCCTGAGCAGAGATTTCAAGCTGTTTCTGTTGGAAAGGGATCCTTCGAACGTGAATGCGCTCCCAGAACAGTCCCGCTCCCACTGCCAAGTCCATCTGTTACCCTCTCCATGCCATCCGCCATCACCCCCCCCACACACACACACACACACACACAGACACACACACGCACACAGGCAAGCACGCACACACACACACACACACACAAACCATCATGCCTGAACTCAGAAGCTGAAAGCCAAGCCCCAGTTTCACGCATGCCCTCCCCTGCCTACTATCAACCACAAAACCACAAGCATATGGGAGGCAGCTGTCAACGTTAGGAAGAGAAGATGAAGACGCGGTGGTTGGTGGAGAAAAAACAGGTGTAATTCTGTGCAGGTTCCAACCTGTTTTAGCTAGCGGAGTGTGAAAATAGAAGGATAACGCTGTTCCAAGTCTGTTTGATCACTTCCTGTCTCCAGGATGCACAGCCACCCTGGCTTCACCTCTTCTCTTTGAAAATGACCACTTTCAATATTAAAGCTTGGTTGCATCCCAAATGGCACCCTATTCTCTATAACAGGATACATCTCTGATCTATAGGGCCCTGGTCATTATATATATAGATATATATATATTTAATATGTAAATGTTGAAGGGTCATGACAGTAATGAATGAAATGACGGAGGGACACGATGCTAAAATCAAGGCCTTACTGCTGCAGGGAGATGGTGGACTGCCAACACACTGTAATGTTTTATCAGGTTCTTACCGCTGCAGGGATATGGTGGACTGCCAACACACTGTAATGTTTTATCAAGGTCTTACTGCTGCAGGGAGATGGTGGACAGCCAACACTGTAATGTTTTATCAAGGTCTTAACTCTGCAGGGTGTGTCACGCCCTGACCTTAGAGATCCTTTATTCTCTATTTTGGTTAGGTCGGGGTGTGACTAGGGTGGGAATTCTAGTTTCTTTATTTCTAGGTTGGCTTGGTATGATTCCCAATCAGAGGCAGATGTCTATCGTTGTCTCTGGTTGGGGATAATATTTAGGCAGCCTTTTCCCACCTATTTGTTGTGGGATCTTGTTTTTGTTTAGTTGCCTGGAAATTGTGGACTGCCAACACACTGTTTTATCAACGTCTTACCGCTGCAGGGAGATGGCCTGCCAACACACTGTAGTGTTTTATCAAGGTCTTACTGCTGCAGGGAGATGGCCTGCCAACACACTGTAATGTTTTATCAAGGTCTTACCGCTGCAGGGAGATGGCCTGCCAACACACTGTAGTGTTTTATCAAGGTCTTACCGCTGCAGGGAGATGGCCTGCCAACACACTGTAGTGTTTTATCAAGGTCTTACCGCTGCAGGGAGTTGGCCTGCCAAGACACTGTAATGTTTTATCAAGGTCTTACTGCTGCAGGGTGATGGACTGCCAACACACTGTAATGTTTTATCAAGATCTAAACGCTGCAGGGAGATGGCCTGCCAACACACTGTAATGTTTTATCAAGGTCTTACTGCTGCAGGGAGATGGCCTGCCAACACACTGTAATGTTTTATCAAGGTCTTACCGCTGCAGGGAGTTGGCCTGCCAAGACACTGTAATGTTTTATCAAGGTCTTACTGCTGCAGGGAGATGGCCTGCCAACACACTGTAATGTTTTATCAAGGTCTTACCGCTGCAGGGAGTTGGCCTGCCAAGACACTGTAATGTTTTATCAGGTTCTTACCGCTGCAGGGAGATGGTGGACTGCCAACACACTGTAATGTTTTATCAAGGTCTTACTGCTGCAGGGAGATGGCCTGCCAACACACTGTAATGTTTTATCAAGGTCTTACTGTTGCAGGGAGACGGTGGACTGCCAACACCCTGACATGTTTATTAAAGGTCTTACCGCTACATGGAGATGGTGGACTGCCAACACACTAATGTTTTATCAAGGTCTTACCGCTGCAGGGAAATGGTGGACTGCCAACACACTGTAATGTTTAATCAAGTTCTTACAGCTGCAGCAAGATGGTGTACTGCATCATGTTATAATAACAACATCCCAGTGTCATGTACAGTGCCTTGGGAAAGTATTCGGCCCTGTCACGAGTCCGACCGAGGGTGTTTCCCTTTCCCGGGCGGGTGGCGCTCGGCGGTCGTCGTCACCGGCCTATTAGCTGCCACTGATTGTTTTTCCTCCCCCTCCTTGTATGTTGAGTGGTAGGAGCAGCAGCCAACCCTCTCCCATCGATGGAGGAACGGGTTCTCCACCACACCACCGTCCTTCATCGGATCGGATCCGCGATGAATCAAGTGATGGAGAGAATGGACAGATGGGAGAGGAGTGGGCTCCTCTCTCCACCTTCGGCACCCACGGTTCCGGACTCCCCATCTCCTGACTCCAGCACCCTCCGTCTGATGTTACCGAGGGCTTATGATGGAGCGGCGGCGGGTTGCCAGGGGTTTCTGCTTCAGCTGGAGCTATACCTGGCCACCATCAGACCCACACCCTCAGGAGCAGAGAGGGTGCGTGTCCTCATCTCCTGCCTCACGGGTTGTGCCCTGGAGTGGGCGAATGCGGTCTGGAATGGCCCAGACTCAGCGCGGGAGCACTACCCAGGCGGGAGAACGACTATTTCACCTCAGGCAGGAGAGGAGGAGCGCCCAGAATTACGTGCTGGAGTTCCGGACCTTGGCAGCCGGATCTGGGTGGAACGACAGGGCCCTTATGGACCACTACAGGTGTAGTCTCCGAGAGGACGTCCGCCGGGAGTTAGCGTGTCGGGACACCACTCTGTCACTGGATCAGCTGATTGACATGTCCATTCGACTGGATAATCTGCTGGCTGCCCGCAGGCGTTCAGAGAGGGTCCTGTGCGTTCCACCACCCAGCCCCTCCGCTCCCATTCCGATGGAGTTGGGAGGGGCTGCGCCGAGGGGTACCGGAGGAGGCCTTCCCTGCACCAACTGTGGTCGGAGAGGACACACGTCTGATCGGTGCTGGGGGGGGTCCGTCTGGGAGTAGAGATGGCAGGCGGAACGCTTCTCGGTCACCCCAGGTGAGTCAGCATCAAACTCACCCAGAACCCTCTGTTGGCCACATGTTTGTCTTAACTTTTTTCCTTTGCTTTTTTCCCTCTTCCCAGCATAGGGCGCTAGTCGATTCAGGCGCAGCTGGGAACTTTATTGATCGCGGACTCGCCCTTAAGTTAGGGGTTCCGCTGGTGCCGATAGAGTCTCCTTTCCCCGTGCACTCCCTAGATAGCCGGCCATTAGGGTCAGGGATGGTCAGGGAGACCACGGTCCCACTGGACATGGTGACGCAGGGGAATCAAAGGGAGCGTATCAGTTTATTTATTATTGATTCGCCTGTGTTTCCAGTGGTGCTGGGGACTCCCTGGCTGACCACCAGAATCTGGAGTATATTCGGGCAGCTAGGAGACTTAACCCACGTCAGGCAAGGTGGGCCATGTTCTTCACCCGGTTCCGGTTTACTTTGTCTTATAGACCGGGCTCCCAGAACGTGAAGGCTGACGCACTGTCCCGCCTTTATGACACGGAGGATGGGTCCACCGAACCTACTCCCATCCTTCCCGCCTCGAAGCTGGTAGCCCCAGTGGTATGGGAGGTGGACTCGGACATCGAGCGGGCGTTACGGGCTGAACTCGCGCCTCCTCAGTGTCCAGCGGGGCGAAGGTACGTGCCGCTTGGTGTTCGGGACAAACTAATTTGGTGGGCTCACGTCCTACCCTCCTCGGGTCACCCTGGGGTGACGAGGACAGTGGGGAGCCTTCAGGGGAGGTATTGGTGGCCTACGTTGGCTAAGGACGTTAAGGGTTATGTCTCCTCCTGTTCAGTGTGCGCTCAGAGTAAGGCTCCTAGGCACCTTCCTAGAGGGAAGCTACAACCCCTCCCCGTTCCACAGCAGCCATGGTCACATCTGTCCATAGATTTCCTAACCGATCTCCCGCCGTCTCAGGGGAACACCACGGTTCTAGTGATTGTGGATCGGTTCTCTAAGTCCTGCCGTCTCCTCCCGTTGCCCGGTATCCCTACAGCCCTACAGACTGCGGAGGCGTTATTCACCCATGTCTTCCGGCACTACGGGGTGCCGGAGGACATCGTTTCTGATCGGGGCCCCCAAATCACGTCCCGGGTATGGAGAGCGTTCATGGAATGCTTGGGGGTCTCGGTCAGCCTGACCTCCGGTTATCACCCCGAGAGTAATGGGCAGGTGGAGAGAGTGAACCAGGAGGTGGGTAGGTTTCTGCGGTCGTATTGCCAGGATCGGCCAGGGGAGTGGGCACGATACATTCCCTGGGCTGAAATGGCTCAGAACTCACTACGCCACTCCTCTACTAACGTATCCCCTTTTCAGTGTGTGTTGGGGTACCAGCCGGTCCTGGCACCATGGCATCCGAGCCATACCGAGGCTCCTGCGGTGGAGGAATGGGTACAGCGCTCCAAGGAGACCTGGAGGGCCGTCCAGGAGTCTCTACGACAAGCGAGTGGACGGCAGAAGAGGAGTGCTGACCGCCACCGCAGTGAGGCCCCCGTGTTTGTACCGGGGGACAGGGTCTGGCCCTCGACCCTAAACCTACCCCTTTGCTTGCCCTGCCGGAAGCTGGGTCCGCAGTGTGTAGGGCCCGTTAAAGTCCCGAGGAGAATAAACGAGGTGTGTTATCGATTACAACTCCCTTCCTATTATCGTATTAACCCCTCGTTTCATGTGTCGCTCCTCAGGCCGGTGGTAGCTGGTCCCCTGCAGGACAGTGAGGTACCGGAGGTTCCTCCCCCCCGCTGGACATCGAGGGGTCCCCGGCGTACACGATCCGGGCCATTCTGGACTAAAGACGCCGGGTGAGGGGCCTGCAGTACCTTGTGGACTGAGAGGGGTACGGTCCGGAGGAGAGGTAATGGGTACCGGTGGGGGACATCTTGGATCCCTCTATGTTGAGGGATTTCCATCGCCTCCATCCGGATCGCCCTGCACCTCGTCCTCCGGGGCGACCTCGAGGCCGGTGTCGGCGCGCTGCGGGAGCCGCGCGTCAGGGGGGGGGGGGGTACTGTCACGAGTCCGACCGAGGGTGTTTCCCTTTCCCGGGCAGGTGGCGCTCGGCGGTCGTCGTCACCGGCCTATTAACTGCCACTGATTGTTTTTCCTCCCCCTCCTTGTATGTTGAGTGGTAGCACCTGTGTATGTTTAATTAGTTTGTCTTTATTAGACAGCCGGCCCGCCTGGTTGTTGTGCGGGATTATTTCTGTTTTTGATTTGTTAAAAAAGTTTGAAATATCCAATAAATGTCGTTCCACTTCATGATTGTGTCCCACTTGTTGTTGATTCTTCACAAAAAAAATACAGTTTTATATCTTTATGTTTGAAGCCTGAAATGTGGCAAAGGGTCGCAAAGTTCAAGGGGGCCGAATACTTTCGCAAGGCACTGTATGTTATAGGGATTTCTACTAAGTTGATGATGTCAATGACCTTGAATCCTTCCTGTAGCCTCTCTCTTTATTTTTGTCTCTGAGCCTGTCCAGTTCTCTCATATTCTTTCGCTCGTGTTCTCTCTGTATCTTTCTATCCCTAGCTCTTTCTCTATTTATCTCATATCTTTAAACACACACACACACACACACACACACACAAACACACACAAATACACACTCTGTCACTGTTTAAGTTACTTGCTCCTCTCCTTTCAAAAACCCTCACGTTCCAGTTCAGACCCACATTAAAATCTGTTTCCTGTTTTGATAACAGCGCTGGCCTTTTCATACGTCTAGAAATACAAAGTAACTCAACCCACTATTCTTTCTGACGGGCCTGGCTCTCAGGGGCAGAGGGAGGCTATGACATAACATGTTATTTTATAAATGTTCCCTTAGTGGGATAACATTGTAAATCAAACGACAAGGCATCTTGGAAGGACAAAGGATCTATCCCCCATGCAGGATACCATATAGCCCTATGGGCCCAGGTCAAAAGTAATACACTTTATAGGGAAAAGGGTGCCATTTTGGATGCTTCCCATGGCTTTCAGAGTAATCCTCTGTTCTGATCTGGTCTCTTCTGTGTGTGGAGGCTAGACACCATTCACATTCACCCAGGGACTCTATCCGAATTGGAAAAACACACTTCAGCTTCCTCTCATCTCTGGCTTGCCATGAATACCTGGAGTGTAGCATGATGGAAACCTGGAGTGCAGCATGATGGATACCTGGAGTGCAGCATGATGGAAACCTGGAGTGCAGCATGATGGATACCTGGAGTGCAGCATGATGGATACCTGGAGTGCAGCATGATGGATACCTGGAGCGCAGCATGATGGATACCTGGAGTGTAGCATGATGGATACCTAGAGTGTAGCATGATGGATACCTGGGGCATAGCATGATTGGTACCAGAAGCGTATAATGATGGATACCTGGAGCATAGCATGATGGATACCTGGGGCGTAACATGAAGGATACCTAGAGTGTAGCATGATGGATACCTGGGGCATAGCATGATTGGTACCAGAAGCGTATAATGATGGATACCTGGGGCATAGTATGATGGATACCTGGAGCATAGCATGATGGATACCTGGGGCGTAGCATGAAGGATACCTAGAGCGTAGCATGATGGATACCTGGGCCGTAACATGATGGATACCTGGGGCATAGCATGACTGGTACCAGAAGCGTATAATGATGGATACCTGGAGCATATCATGATGGATACCTGGGGTGTAGCATGATGGATACCTGGAGTGTAGCATGATGGATACCTGGGGCATAGCATGATGGATACCTGGGGCGTAGCATGATGGATACCTGTGCCGTAGCATGATGGATACCTGGGCCGTAGCATGATGGATGCCTCAATAAAAAAAAAAATAACACCAAAACAAACACACACACCCAGGCTGGAATAACTCACACAGGTTCTTGAGAAAGAAGGCAGTTAGAAGGCAATTAGTATCATACTGGTTTATATCTTTGTACTGAAGCTAATTATCATCAATATGTTATGAATAAATCACTATATCAAGGTTGTTGTTTCAATGCACCATCTGTGTTTGGTAATTGTGCTAAAAGGGGTCAATCTAGATGTTAGGAAGCACACAGACAGTTATTCAGGTTATATCAGAGACTGCAAGCGGGAAACTGCTGCTTGGGTAGTCTCTTTAGATTTGAGATTCAGTTTGAATATATGCTCAGACTACTGAGGTAAAAGAGGGATGATATTACAGTATCCAAACACACCAATGTACAGCTGGGCGTCAGCTTACAGAACAAACTAAACACAGTTCTGTCAATAGGATAACATGGTGTGCCTTGTGCTTACAATGATGTTTAATTTGCTTATTGGACAATAAGGAGAAGCTATAGTTAAGCTAGCTGTCTGTGGGTGTACAAATGGCTCCCTGTTCTCTATATAGTGCACTACTTTTGACCAGGTCCCACAGACAATAGGATGACATTTGTGACGCCATTGTCTTTCTAGGATGCCATTGTCTTTCTAGGTCTCCATTGGTGGCTATTCTCAGCACACAGGTCTCAATGTCCTGTGTTCTCTCCACCTTTCCTCTTTCCCTTCCCTTATTGTTTCTAGTAAAAAAACAAAGCTTCTCCGCCAAAGCCTGATCAGCGTCAGGCAGGGGAAAGGATTGTGTGTGTATGTGTGTGCTTGTGTACTGTATGTGTGTGTATGTGTGTGTGCATACGTGTGCGTGCGACAAGATGTGCCCAAATATACATGATGGGTCATTACTTCCATAATGCATTTCACCAGGATTAGCATGCTGCTGCTCCTTTCACCAGCCATAATAAACTTTAGGGCCCAGCTTGGATCCTCCTCACCCAGGGACCACACCAGCAGACAGACGGCGGCTTCATCCCAGGTGGCACCCTAGTCCCTAACTACCTTTGACCTGGGGCCATAGGCACTGGCAGTATAGTATAGTGGCGTCCCATCCATGTTTTATTCTATTCATTCCTTTTCTGCTCTAGATTTATAGAGCGTCTTGTGTCTTCCTGACAGCTTCGCAGGCACTTACTTTGTCAGTGTAATTCATTGCAATTACAGAGCGGAATATAAAAGGGCACCTAAAAGGGGGTGGGGTGGGGTGGTAGGTGACTCACCAGCAGTGGCGGCTGCTTATTTCAGAAGACAAGGTGGGCTTTGGCTTCATCCTCCATCAAGAACAAAAACAAAAACAATCCCAGAAGAAGAAAGCATTGAGCTGTATAGCTTGTATGTTAACTCTTCCTGACATCTTCTCCTGCAGAAAAACTCATTCATTTCTTTCCCTTCATTTCTCCACTCTGATGAAAGGAAAATAGTGCTGTCATTGGTCAGTTAGGACTGTGGATCAGCTCAGATGATTTCAGAACATTGGTTGAGTGTCAAGAAAGTGTTTTCTTCTGTGGGTCGCTCTGGATGGGAGTGTTAGTTAACTGAATGTAATGTAAATATTGAGCGGCTTCACTGCAAGTAGATAAAATGTTTTAATATTCCCTCCCAAAAATAAAAAAAAATGATAAAGTGTTTCTACAGTAACTGTGGCAATAATGCATGATTAGGATGACGGTAATAACCATGTCATAATATGTCATAACAGCTGACGTAACTTGTCATAACTTGTCATAATATGGTCATAACACTGCCGTGACATTCATTCAAACTTGTTGTGACATATATTGTGTTAATTTTGGGCTGGTTATGACACGTACATGACTCTCAACTTACCACACAAGGAAAACCATTCCATTACATCAGGTATTCCGAAACTGGCAATGCCGTCGGGGTTACGCCAAATAAAAATGTGATTCACATTACAAATATATATATATATATATATGTATATGTGTGTATATATAAACTCAACAAAAACAGAAACGTCTCCTCACCGTTAGCTGCGTTAATTTTCAGCAAACTTAACATGTGTAAATATTTGTATGAACAAAAGAAGATTCAACAACTAAGACATAAACTGAACAAGTTCCACAGACATGTGACGAACAGAAATGGAATAATGTGTCCCTGAACAAAAGGGGGTCAAAATCAAAGGTAACTGTCAGCATCTGGTGTGGCCACCAGCTACATTATCCTCTCTGGGATAAAGCCAAAAGCCATTGAAAATGCAGAGCTCCAAATTCAAATAAATTACTATAAAAATCAAACTTTCATGAAATGACACATGCAAGATAGCAAATTAAAGCTACACTTGTTGTGAATCCAGCCAACATGTCAGATTTCAAAAAGGCTTTTCGGCGAAAGCAAACTGTGTAACGCTCAATGAGTGAAATGGGTGTGGAGTCAGGTGCAGAGAGCAAAGGATGCGGGAAAAAACACGCTTTAATGTCCAAAAAAATCACAGGAACAAAATAGTATACCCAACACAGGTAAAACTACAAAACAAAATAGTACCCTATCGTGAAATACAAGGACAGCGAGAAACCCAACGAAACACTAACCACTCTAACACATACAGAATGAACAAGCCCGGACAAACAGAAGTGGGCTGAAAGAACTTAAATAACCCCACCCTAACAACCAAACAAGGAACAGGTGAAACCAATTAGACAAAACCAAACGAAAACAGAACAAAGGATTGGTGGCAGCTAGTAGACCGGCGACGACGACCGCCGAGCGCCACCTGAACAAGAAGGGGAGCCAGCTTCGGTAATATTTGTGACAGTACCCCCCCCCCCCCTGACGCGCAGCTCCCGCAGTGCGCCGACGCCGGCCT